>NW_027311350.1:0-29811 GCF_047496795.1 Chiloscyllium punctatum | reverse complement strand
TCTCACCCACTCTCTCTCTCGTCCACTCTCTCTCTCACCCACTCTCTCTCTCTCGCCCACTCTCTCTCTCTCTCGCCCACTCTCTCTCTCGCCCACTCTCTCTCTCTCTCTCGCCCACTCTCTCTCTCGCCCACTCTCTCTCTCTCTCTCACCCACTCTCTCTCTCGCCCACTCTCTCTCTCTCTCTCGCCCACTCTCTCTCTCTCTCTCGCCCACTCTCTCTCTTGCCCACTCTCTCTCTCTCTCTCGCCCACTCTCTCTCTCTGCCCACTCTCTCTCTCGCCCACTCTCTCTCTCTCACCCACTCTCTCTCTCACCCACTCTCTCTCTCGCTCACTTCTCTCTCTCGCCCACTCTCTCTCTCTCGCCCACTCTCTCTCTCGCCCACTCTCTCTCTCGCCTACTCTCTCTCTCGCCCACTCTCTCTCTCGCCCACTCTCTCTCTCGCCCACTCTCTCACACCCACTCTCTCTCTCGCCCACTCTCTCTCTCACCCACTCTCTCACACCCACTCTCTCTCTCGCCCACTCTCTCTCTCTCTCTCGCCCACTCTCTCTCTCTCTCTCGCCCACTCTCTCTCTCGCCCACTCTCTCTCTCTCTCTCGCCCACTCTCTCTCTCGCCCACTCTCTCTCTCGCACACTCTCTCTCTCTCACCCACTCTCTCTCTCACCCACTCTCTCTCTCGCCCACTCTCTCTCTCTCACCCACTCTCTCTCTCTCGCCCACTCTCTCTCTCTCTCTCGCCCACTCTCTCTCTCGCCACTCTCTCTCTCTCTATCGCCCACTCTCTCTCTCGCCCACTCTCTCTCTCTCTCTCACCCACTCTCTCTCTCGCCCACTCTCTCTCTCACCCACTCTCTCACACCCACTCTCTCTCTCGCCCACTCTCTCTCTCACTCTGCCCACTCTCTCTCTCTCTCTCGCCCACTCTCTCTCTCGCCCACTCTCTCTCTCTCTCTCGCCCACTCTCTCTCTCGCCCACTCTCTCTCTCTCTCTCGCCCACTCTCTCTCTCGCTCACTCTCTCTCTCTCTCTCGACCCACTCTCTCTCTCGCCCACTCTCTCTCTCACCCACTCTCTCTCTCCCACTCTCTCTCTCGCCCACTCTCTCTCTCTCTCTCTCGCCCACTCTCTCTCTCTCTCTCGCCCACTCTCTCTCTCGCCCACTCTCTCTCTCTCTCTCGCTCACTCTCTCTCTCGCCCACTCTCTCTCTCTCGCCCACTCTCTCTCTCGCCCACTCTCTCTCTCTCGCCCACTCTCTCTCTCGCCCACTCTCTCTCTCGCCCACTCTCTCTCTCGCCCACTCTCTCTCTCGCCCACTCTCTCACACCCACTCTCTCTCTCGCCCACTCTCTCTCTCACCCACTCTCTCACACCCACTCTCTCTCTCGCCCACTCTCTCTCTCTCTCTCGCCCACTCTCTCTCTCTCTCTCGCCCACTCTCTCTCTCGCCCACTCTCTCTCTCTCTCTCGCCCACTCTCTCTCTCGCCACTCTCTCTCTCTCTCTCACCCACTCTCTCTCTCGCCCACTCTCTCTCTCTCACCCACTCTCTCTCTCACCCACTCTCTCTCTCGCCCACTCTCTCTCTCACCCACTCTCTCTCTCTCGCCCACTCTCTCTCTCTCTCTCGCCCACTCTCTCTCTCGCCCACTCTCTCTCTCTCTCTCGCCCACTCTCTCTCTCGCCCACTCTCTCTCTCTCTCTCACCCACTCTCTCTCTCGCCCACTCTCTCTCTCGCCCACTCTCTCTCTCTCTCGCCCACTCTCTCTCTCGCCCACTCTCTCTCTCACCCACTCTCTCTCTCTCACCCACTCTCTCTCTCACCCACTCTCTCTCTCGCACACTCTCTCTCTCACCCACTCTCTCTCTCTCGCCCACTCTCTCTCTCTCTCGCCCACTCTCTCTCTCGCCCACTCTCTCTCTCTCTCTCGCCCACTCTCTCTCTCGCCCACTCTCTCTCTCTCTCTCACCCACTCTCTCTCTCGCCCACTCTCTCTCTCTCTCTCGCCCACTCTCTCTCTCGCCCACTCTCTCTCTCGCCCACTCTCTCTCTCTCTCTCGCCCACTCTCTCTCTCGCCCACTCTCTCTCTCTCTCTCACCCACTCTCTCTCTCGCCACTCTCTCTCTCGCCACTCCTCTCTCTCGCCACTCTCTCTCTCTCGCCCACTCTCTCTCTCTCGCCCACTCTCTCTCTCGCCCACTCTCTCTCTCGCCCCACTCTCTCTCTCGCCCCCCCCCCCCCCCCCCCCCCCCCCTCCCCCCCCCCCCCTCCCCCACCCCCCCCCCCCCCCCCCCCCCCCCCCCCCCCCCCCCCCCCCCCCCCCCCCCCCCCTCCCCCCCCCCCCCTCCCCCGCCCCCACCTCCCCCCCCCCCCCCCCCCCCCCCCCCCCCCCCCACCCCCCCTCCCCCCCCCCCCCCCTCCCCCCCCTCCCCCCCCCCCCCCCCCCCCCCCTCCCCCCCCCCCCCCCCTCCCCTCCCCCCCCCCCCTCCCCCCCCTCCCCCCCCCCCCCCCCCCCCCCACCCCCCCCCCCCCCCCCCCCCCCCCCCCCCCACCCCCCCCCCCCCCCCCCCCCCCCCCCCCCCCCCCCCCCCCCCCCCCCCCCCCCCCCCCCCACCCCCCCCCCTCCCCCCCCCCCCCCCCCCCCCCCCCCCCCCCCCCCCCCCCCCCCCCCCCCCCCCCCCCCCCCCCCCCCCTCCCCCCCCCCCCCCCCCCCCCCCCCCCCCCCACCCCCCCCCCCCCCCCCCCCCCCCCCCCCCCCCCCCCCCCCCCCCCCCCCCCCCCCCCCCCCCCCCCCCCCCCCCCCCCCCCCCCCCCCCCCCCCCCCCCCCCCCCCCCCCCCCCCCCCCCCCCCCCCCCCCCCCCCCCCCCCCCCCCCCCCCCCCCCCACCCCCCCCCCCCCCCCCCCCCCCCCCCCCCCCCCCCACCCCCCCCCCCCCCCCCCCCCCCCCCCCCCCCCCCCCCCCCCCCCCCCCCCCCCCCCCCACCCCCCCCCCCCCCCCCCCCCCCCCCCACCCCCCCCCCCCCCCCCCCTCCCCCACCCCCCCCCCCCCCCCCCCCCCCCCCCCCCCCCCCCCCCCCCCCCCCCCCCCCCCCCCCCCCCCCCCCCCCCCACCCCCCCCCCCCCCCCCCCCCCCCCCCCCCCCCCCCCCCCCCCCACCCCCCCCCCCCCCCCCCCCCCCCCCCCCCCCCCCCCTCCCCCCCCCCCCCACCCCCCCCCCCCCCCCCCCCCCCCCCCACCCCCCCCCCCCCCCCCCCCCCCCCCCACCCCCCCTCCCCCCCCCCCCCCCCCCCCCCCCCCCCCCCCCCCCCCCCCCCCCCCCCCCCCCCCCCCCCCCCCCCCCCCCCACCTCCCCTCCTCGCTCCCCTCTCTCCTCTCGCCCCCCCCTCCTCCCTCTCTCTCGCCCCACTCTCTCCTCTCGCCCCCACTCCTCCCCCCTCCTCCTCGCCCCCCCTCTCTCTCTCGCCCACTCTCTCACACCCACTCTCTCTCTCGCCCACTCTCTCTCTCACCCACTCTCTCACACCCACTCTCTCCCTCGCCCTCTCTCTCTCTCTCTCTCGCCCACTCTCTCTCTCTCTCTCGCCCACTCTCTCTCTCGCCCACTCTCTCTCTCGCCCACTCTCTCTCTCGCCCACTCTCTCTCTCTCACCCACTCTCTCTCTCACCCACTCTATCTCTCGCTCACTCTCTCTCTCGCCCACTCTCTCTCTCTCACCCACTCTCTCTCTCGCCCACTCTCTCTCTCGCCCACTCTCTCTCTCGCCCACTCTCTCTCTCGCCCACTTTCTCTCTCGCCCACTCTCTCTCTCACCCACTCTCTCACACCCACTCTCTCTCTCACCCACTCTCTCTCTCTCTCTCGCCCACTCTCTCTCTCTCTCTCTCGCCCACTCTCTCTCTCGCCCACTCTCTCTCTCTCTCTCGCCCACTCTCTCTCTCGCCCACTCTCTCTCTCTCGCCCACTCTCTCTCTCTCACCCACTCTCTCTCTCGCCCACTCTCTCTCTCGCTCACTCTCTCTCTCGCCCACTCTCTCTCTCTCACCCACTCTCTCTCTCGCCCACTCTCTCTCTCGCCCACTCTCTCTCTCGCCCACTCTCTCTCTCTCACCCACTCTCTCTCTCACCCACTCTCTCTCTCGCCCACTCTCTCTCTCTCGCCCTCTCTCTCTCTCGCCCACTCTCTCTCTCGCCCACTCTCTCTCTCGCCCACTCTCTCTCTCGCCCACTCTCTCTCTCGCCCACTCTCTCTCTCGCCCACTCTCTCACACCCACTCTCTCTCTCGCCCACTCTCTCTCTCACCCACTCTCTCACACCACTCTCTCTCTCGCCCACTCTCTCTCTCTCTCTCGCCCACTCTCTCTCTCTCTCTCGCCCACTCTCTCTCTCGCCCACTCTCTCTCTCGCCCACTCTCTCTCTCTCACCCACTCTCTCTCTCGCCCACTCTCTCTCTCTCTCTCACCCACTCTCTCTCACGCCCACTCTCTCTCTCACCCACTCTCTCTCACGCCCACTCTGTCTCTCACCCACTCTCTCTCTCGCCCACTCTCTCTCTCTCTCGCCCTCTCTCACTCTCGCCCACTCTCTCTCTCGCCCACTCTCTCTCTCGCCCACTCTCTCTCTCGCCCACTCTCTCTCGCCCACTCTCTCTCTCGCCCACTCTCTCTCTCACCCACTCTCTCTCTCGCCCACTCTCTCTCTCTCTCTCGCCCACTCCCTCTCTCGCTCACTCTCTCTCTCGCCCACTCTCTCTCTCTCGCCCACTCTCTCTCTCGCCCACTCTCTCTCTCGCCCACTCTCTCTCTCGCCCACTCTCTCTCTCGCCCACTCTCTCACACCCACTCTCTCTCTCGCCCACTCTCTCTCTCACCCACTCTCCCTCTCGCTCACTCTCTCTCTCGCTCACTTCCCTCTCTCGCTCACTCTCTCTCTCGCCCACTCTCTCTCTCTCGCCCACTCTCTCTCTCTCGCCCACTCTCTCTCTCGCCCACTCTCTCTCTCGCCCACTCTCTCTCTCGCCCACTCTCTCTCTCGCTCACTCTCTCTCTCTCGCCCACTCTCTCTCTCGCTCACTCTCTCTCTCTCACCCACTCTCCCTCTCGCTCACTCTCTCTCTCGCTCACTCCCTCTCTCGCTCACTCTCTCTCTCGCCCACTCTCTCTCTCTCGCCCACTCTCTCTCTCGCCCACTCTCTCTCTCGCCCACTCTCTCTCTCGCCCACTCTCTCTCTCGCCCACTCTCTCACACCCACTCTCTCTCTCGCCCACTCTCTCTCTCACCCACTCTCTCACACCCACTCTCTCTCTCGCCCACTCTCTCTCTCTCTCTCGCCCACTCTCTCTCTCTCTCTCGCCCACTCTCTCTCTCGCCCACTCTCTCTCTCTCTCTCGCCCACTCTCTCTCTCGCCCACTCTCTCTCTCGCCCACTCTCTCTCTCTCACCCACTCTCTCTCTCACCCACTCTATCTCTCGCTCACTCTCTCTCTCGCCCACTCTCTCTCTCTCACCCACTCTCTCTCTCACCCACTCTCTCTCTCGCCCACTCTCTCTCTCGCCCACTCTCTCTCTCGCCCACTTTCTCTCTCGCCCACTCTCTCTCTCGCCCACTCTCTCTCTCTCTCTCGCCCACACTCTCTCTCGCCTACTCTCTCTCTCTCTCTCACCCACTCTCTCTCTCGCCCACTCTCTCTCTCGCCCACTCTCTCTCTCTCTCTCGCCCACTCTCTCTCTCGCCCACTCTCTCTCTCACCCACTCTCTCTCTCTCACCCACTCTCTCTCTCACCCACTCTCTCTCTCGCACACTCTCTCTCTCACCCACTCTCTCTCTCTCGCCCACTATCACTCTCTCTCTCGCCCACTCTCTCTCTCGCCCACTCTCTCTCTCTCTCTCGCCCACTCTCTCTCTCGCCCACTCTCTCTCTCTCTCTCACCCACTCTCTCTCTCGCCCACTCTCTCTCTCTCTCTCGCCCACTCTCTCTCTCGCCCACTCTCTCTCTCGCTCACTCTCTCTCTCTCGCCCACTCTCTCTCTCGCTCACTCTCTCTCTCTCACCCACTCTCCCTCTCGCTCACTCTCTCTCTCGCTCACTCCCTCTCTCGCTCACTCTCTCTCTCGCCCACTCTCTCTCTCTCGCCCACTCTCTCTCTCGCCCACTCTCTCTCTCGCCCACTCTCTCTCTCGCCCACTCTCTCACACCCACTCTCTCTCTCGCCCACTCTCTCTCTCACCCACTCTCTCACACCCACTCTCTCCCTCGCCCTCTCTCTCTCTCTCTCTCGCCCACTCTCTCTCTCTCTCTCGCCCACTCTCTCTCTCGCCCACTCTCTCTCTCGCCCACTCTCTCTCTCGCCCACTCTCTCTCTCTCACCCACTCTCTCTCTCACCCACTCTATCTCTCGCTCACTCTCTCTCTCGCCCACTCTCTCTCTCTCACCCACTCTCTCTCTCGCCCACTCTCTCTCTCGCCCACTCTCTCTCTCGCCCACTCTCTCTCTCGCCCACTTTCTCTCTCGCCCACTCTCTCTCTCACCCACTCTCTCACACCCACTCTCTCTCTCACCCACTCTCTCTCTCTCTCTCGCCCACTCTCTCTCTCTCTCTCTCGCCCACTCTCTCTCTCGCCCACTCTCTCTCTCTCTCTCGCCCACTCTCTCTCTCGCCCACTCTCTCTCTCTCGCCCACTCTCTCTCTCTCACCCACTCTCTCTCTCGCCCACTCTCTCTCTCGCTCACTCTCTCTCTCGCCCACTCTCTCTCTCTCACCCACTCTCTCTCTCGCCCACTCTCTCTCTCGCCCACTCTCTCTCTCGCCCACTCTCTCTCTCTCACCCACTCTCTCTCTCACCCACTCTCTCTCTCGCCCACTCTCTCTCTCTCGCCCACTCTCTCTCTCGCCCACTCTCTCTCTCGCCCACTCTCTCTCTCGCCCACTCTCTCTCTCGCCCACTCTCTCTCTCGCCCACTCTCTCACACCCACTCTCTCTCTCGCCCACTCTCTCTCTCACCCACTCTCTCACACCACTCTCTCTCTCGCCCACTCTCTCTCTCTCTCTCGCCCACTCTCTCTCTCTCTCTCGCCCACTCTCTCTCTCGCCCACTCTCTCTCTCGCCCACTCTCTCTCTCTCACCCACTCTCTCTCTCGCCCACTCTCTCTCTCTCTCTCACCCACTCTCTCTCACGCCCACTCTCTCTCTCACCCACTCTCTCTCACGCCCACTCTGTCTCTCACCCACTCTCTCTCTCGCCCACTCTCTCTCTCTCTCGCCCTCTCTCACTCTCGCCCACTCTCTCTCTCGCCCACTCTCTCTCTCGCCCACTCTCTCTCTCGCCCACTCTCTCTCGCCCACTCTCTCTCTCGCCCACTCTCTCTCTCACCCACTCTCTCTCTCGCCCACTCTCTCTCTCTCTCTCGCCCACTCCCTCTCTCGCTCACTCTCTCTCTCGCCCACTCTCTCTCTCTCGCCCACTCTCTCTCTCGCCCACTCTCTCTCTCGCCCACTCTCTCTCTCGCCCACTCTCTCTCTCGCCCACTCTCTCACACCCACTCTCTCTCTCGCCCACTCTCTCTCTCACCCACTCTCTCTCTCGCTCACTCTCCCTCTCTCGCTCACTCTCTCTCTCGCCCACTCTCTCTCTCTCGCCCACTCTCTCTCTCGCCCACTCTCTCTCTCGCCCACTCTCTCTCTCGCCCACTCTCTCTCTCGCTCACTCTCTCTCTCTCGCCCACTCTCTCTCTCGCTCACTCTCTCTCTCTCACCCACTCTCCCTCTCGCTCACTCTCTCTCTCGCTCACTCCCTCTCTCGCTCACTCTCTCTCTCGCCCACTCTCTCTCTCTCGCCCACTCTCTCTCTCGCCCACTCTCTCTCTCGCCCACTCTCTCTCTCGCCCACTCTCTCTCTCGCCCACTCTCTCACACCCACTCTCTCTCTCGCCCACTCTCTCTCTCACCCACTCTCTCACACCCACTCTCTCTCTCGCCCACTCTCTCTCTCTCTCTCGCCCACTCTCTCTCTCTCTCTCGCCCACTCTCTCTCTCGCCCACTCTCTCTCTCTCTCTCGCCCACTCTCTCTCTCGCCCACTCTCTCTCTCGCCCACTCTCTCTCTCTCACCCACTCTCTCTCTCACCCACTCTATCTCTCGCTCACTCTCTCTCTCGCCCACTCTCTCTCTCTCACCCACTCTCTCTCTCACCCACTCTCTCTCTCGCCCACTCTCTCTCTCGCCCACTCTCTCTCTCGCCCACTTTCTCTCTCGCCCACTCTCTCTCTCACCCACTCTCTCACACCCACTCTCTCTCTCACCCACTCTCTCTCTCTCTCTCTCGCCCACTCTCTCTCTCTCTCTCTCGCCCACTCTCTCTCTCGCCCACTCTCTCTCTCTCTCTCGCCCACTCTCTCTCTCGCCCACTCTCTCTCTCTCGCCCACTCTCTCTCTCTCACCCACTCTCTCTCTCGCCCACTCTCTCTCTCGCTCACTCTCTCTCTCGCCCACTCTCTCTCTCTCACCCACTCTCTCTCTCGCCCACTCTCTCTCTCGCCCACTCTCTCTCTCGCCCACTCTCTCTCTCTCACCCACTCTCTCTCTCACCCACTCTCTCTCTCGCCCACTCTCTCTCTCTCGCCCACTCTCTCTCTCGCCCACTCTCTCTCTCGCCCACTCTCTCTCTCGCCCACTCTCTCTCTCGCCCACTCTCTCACACCCACTC
Organism: Chiloscyllium punctatum; assembly: GCF_047496795.1. Classification (NCBI taxonomy): domain Eukaryota; kingdom Metazoa; phylum Chordata; class Chondrichthyes; order Orectolobiformes; family Hemiscylliidae; genus Chiloscyllium; species Chiloscyllium punctatum. The sequence continues at coordinate 21,094 of NW_027311350.1, read as the reverse complement.
TCTCTCTCGCCCACTCTCTCTCTCACCCACTCTCTCACACCACTCTCTCTCTCGCCCACTCTCTCTCTCTCTCTCGCCCACTCTCTCTCTCTCTCTCGCCCACTCTCTCTCTCGCCCACTCTCTCTCTCTCGCCCACTCTCTCTCTCTCACCCACTCTCTCTCTCGCCCACTCTCTCTCTCTCTCTCACCCACTCTCTCTCACGCCCACTCTCTCTCTCACCCACTCTCTCTCACGCCCACTCTGTCTCTCACCCACTCTCTCTCTCGCCCACTCTCTCTCTCTCTCGCCCTCTCTCACTCTCGCCCACTCTCTCTCTCGCCCACTCTCTCTCTCGCCCACTCTCTCTCTCGCCCACTCTCTCTCGCCCACTCTCTCTCTCGCCCACTCTCTCTCTCACCCACTCTCTCTCTCGCCCACTCTCTCTCTCTCTCTCGCCCACTCTCTCTCTCGCCCACTCTCTCTCTCTCTCTCTCGCCCACTCTCTCTCTCGCCCACTCTCTCTCTCGCCCACTCTCTCTCTCACCCACTCTCTCTCTCGCCCACTCTCTCTCTCTCTCTCGCCCACTCTCTCTCTCGCCCACTCTCTCTCTCTCTCGCCCACTCTCTCTCTCGCCCACTCTCTCTCTCGCCCACTCTCTCTCTCGCCCACTCTCTCTCTTGCCCACTCTCTCTCTCACCCACTCTCTCTCTCACCCACTCTCTCTCTCACCCACTCTCTCTCTCGCCCACTCTCTCTCTCTCGCCCACTCTCTCTCTCGCCCACTCTCTCTCTCTCTCTCGCCCACTCTCTCTCTCGCCCACTCTCTCTCTCGCCCACTCTCTCTCTCATCCACTCTCTCTCTCACCCAATCTCTCTCTCTCGCCCACTCTCTCTCTCACCCACTCTCTCTCTCTCGCCCACTCTCTCTCTCACCCACTCTCTCTCTCGCCCACTCTCTCTCACCCACTCTCTCTCTCGCCCACTCTCTTCTCTCGCCCACTCTCTCTCTCGCCCACTCTCTCTCTCGCCCACTCTCTCTCTCGCCCACTCTCACTCTCGCCCACTCTCTCTCTCTCGCCCACTCTCTCTCTCGCCCACTCTCTCTCTCTCGCCCACTCTATCTCTCTCGCCCACTCTCTCTCTCGCTCAGTCTCTCCCTCGCCCGCTCTCTCCCCCACTCTCTCTATTGCCCACTCTCTCTCTTGCCCACTCTCTCTCGCCCACTCTCTCTATTGCCCACTCTCTCTCGCCCACTCTCTCACTCTCGCCCACTCAGTCTGTCTTGCCCAATCTCTCTCTTCCGCACACTCTAACCCGCCCACTCTCTCTCCGTCACGCACTCACTCTCTCTCTCTCTCTCGCCCACTCTCTCTCTCTCGCCCACTCTCTCTCTCGCCCACTCTCTCTCTCGCCCACTCTCTCTCTCGCTCACTCTCTCTCTCTCGCCCACTCTCTCTCTCGCTCACTCTCTCTCTCTCACCCACTCTCCCTCTCGCTCACTCTCTCTCTCGCTCACTCTCTCTCTCGCTCACTCTCTCTCTCGCCCACTCTCTCTCTCTCGCCAACTCTCTCTCTCGCCCACTCTCTCTCTCGCCCACTCTCTCTCTCGCCCACTCTCTCTCTCGCCCACTCTCTCTCTCGCTCACTCTCTCTCTCACCCACTCTCTCTCTCAACCACTCTCTCTCTCTCTCTCGCCCACTCTCTCTCTCTCGCCCACTCTCCCTCGCTCACTCTCTCTCTCACCCACTCTCTCTCTCACCCACTCTCTCTCTCGCCCACTCTCTCTCTCTCTCACCCACTCTCTCTCTCGCCCACTCTCTCTCTCTCTCTCACCCACTCTCTCTCACGCCCACTCTCTCTCTCACCCACTCTCTCTCACGCCCACTCTGTCTCTCACCCACTCTCTCTCTCGCCCACTCTCTCTCTCTCTCTCGCCCTCTCTCTCTCTCGCCCACTCTCTCTCTCGCCCACTCTCTCTCTCGCCCACTCTCTCTCTCGCCCACTCTCTCTCTCACCCACTCTCTCTCTCTCTCTCGCCCACTCTCTCTCTCACCCACTCTCTCTCTCGCCCACTCTCTCTCTCTCTCTCGCCCACACTGTCTCTCGCCCACTCTCTCTCTCACCCACTCTCTCTCTCGCCCACTCTCTCTCTCTCTCTCGCCCACTCTCTCTCTCGTCCACACTCTCTCTCGCCCACTCTCTCTCTTGCCCACTCTCTCTCTCGACCACTCTCTCTCTCTCTCTCGCCCACTCTCTCTCTCACCCACTCTCTCTCTCGCCCACTCTCTCTCTCTCTCTCGCCCACTCTCTCTCTCACCCACTCTCTCTCTCGCCCACTCTCTCTCTCTCTCTCGCCCACTCTCTCTCTCACCCACTCTCTCTCTCTCGCCCACTCTCTCTCTCTCTCGCCCACTCTCTCTCTCGCCCACTCTCTCGCTCTCTCTCGCCCACTCTCTCACACCCACTCATTCTCTCGCCCACTCTCTCTCTCACCCACTCTCTCACACCCACTCTCTCTCTCGCCCACTCTCTCTCTCTCTCTCGCCCACTCTCTCTCTCTCTCTCGCCCACTCTCTCTCTCGCCCACTCTCTCTCTCTCTCTCGCCCACTCTCTCTCGCCCACTCTCTCTCTCGCCCACTCTCTCTCTCTCACCCACTCTCTCTCTCACCCACTCTCTCTCTCGCCCACTCTCTCTCTCACCGACTCTCTCTCTCTCGCCCACTCTCTCTCTCTCTCTCGCCCACTCTCTCTCTCGCCCACTCTCTCTCTCTCTCTCGCCCACTCTCTCTCTCGCCCACTCTCTCTCTCTCTCTCTCACCCACTCTCTCTCTCGCCCACTCTCTCTCTCTCTCTCGCCCACTCTCTCTCTCGCCCACTCTCTCTCTCGCCCACTCTCTCTCTCACTCACTCTCTCTCTCTCGCCCACTCTCTCTCTCGCTCACTCTCTCTCTCTCACCCACTCTCCCTCTCGCTCACTCTCTCTCTCTCGCTCACTCTCTCTCTCGCTCACTCTCTCTCTCGCCCACTCTCTCTCTCTCGCCCACTCTCTCTCTCGCCCACTCTCTCTCTCGCCCACTCTCTCTCTCGCCCACTCTCTCTCTCGCCCACTATCTCTCTCGCACACTCTCTCACACCCACTCTCTCTCTCGCCCACTCTCTCTCTCTCACCCACTCTCTCCCACCCACTCTCTCACACCCACTCTCTCTCTTCCCACTCTCTCTCTCTCTCGCCCACTCTCTCTCTCTCTCTCGCCCACTCTCTCTCTCGCCCACTCTCTCTCTCTCTCTCGCCCATCTCTCTCTCTCGCCCACTCTCTCTCTCTCTCTCGCCCACTCTCTCTCTCGCCCACTCTCTCTCTCGCCCACTCTCTCTCTCTCTCTCGCCCACTCTCTCTCTCGCCCACTCTCTCTCTCGCCCACTCTCTCTCTCTCACCCACTCTCTCTCTCACCCACTCTCTCTCTCGCTCACTCTCTCTCTCGCCCACTCTCTCTCTCTCGCCCTCTCTCTCTCTCGCCCACTCTCTCTCGCCCACTCTCTCTCTCGCCCACTCTCTCTCTCGCCCCACTCTCTCACACCCACTCTCTCTCTCGCCCACTCTCTCTCTCACCCACTCTCTCACACCCACTCTCTCTCTCACCCACTCTCTCTCTCTCTCTCGCCCACTCTCTCTCTCTCTCTCGCCCACTCTCTCTCTCGCCCACTCTCTCTCTCTCGCCCACTCTCTCTCACGCCCACTCTCTCTCTCGCCCACTCTCTCTCTCTCACCCACTCTCTCTCTCACCCACTCTCTCTCTCGCCCACTCTCTCTCTCACCCACTCTCTCTCTCGCCCACTCTCTCTCTCTCTCTCGCCCACTCTCTCTCTCGCCCACTCTCTCTCTGTCTCTCTCACCCACTCTCTCTCTCGCCCACTCTCTCTCTCTCTCTCACCCACTCTCTCTCTCGCCCACTCTCTCTCTCACCCACTCTCTCACACCCACTCTCTCTCTCGCCCACTCTCTCTCTCTCTCTCGCCCACTCTCTCTCTCTCTCTCTCGCCCACTCTCTCTCTCGCCCACTCTCTCTCTCTCTCTCGCCCACTCTCTCTCTCGCCCACTCTCTCTCTCGCCCACTCTCTCTCTCTCACCCACTCTCTCTCTCACCCACTCTCTCTCTCGCTCACTCTCTCTCTCGCCCACTCTCTCTCTCTCGCCCACTCTCTATCTCTCGCCCACTCTCTCTCTCGCCCACTCTCTCTCTCTCACCCACTCTCTCTCTCGCCCACTCTCTCTCTCGCCCACTCTCTCACACCCACTCTCTCTCTCGCCCACTCTCTCTCTCACCCACTCTCTCACACCCACTCTCTCTCTCGCCCACTCTCTCTCTCTCTCTCGCCAACTCTCTCTCTCTCTCTCGCCCACTCTCTCTCTCGCCCACTCTCTCTCTCTCTCTCGCCCACTCTCTCTCTCGCCCACTCTCTCTCTCGCCCACTCTCTCTCTCTCACCCACTCTCTCTCTCACCCACTCTCTCTCTCGCCCACTCGCTCTCTCACCCACTCTCTCTCTCTCGCCCACTCTCTCTCTCTCTCTCGCCCACTCTCTCTCTCGCCCACTCTCTCTCTCTCTCTCGCCCACTCTCTCTCTCGCCCACTCTCTCTCTCGCCCACTCTCTCTCTCGCCCACTCTCTCTCTCGCCCACTCTCTCTCTCGCCCACTCTCTCTCTCTCTCTCGCCCAATCTCTCTCTCGCCCACTCTCTCTCTCGCCCACTCTCTCTCTCGCCCACTCTCTCTCTCTCTCGCCCACTCTCTCTCTCGCCCACTCTCTCTCTCTCTCTCGCCCACTCTCTCTCTCGCCCACTCTCTCTCTCGCCCACTCTCTCTCTCACCCACTCTCTCTCTCACCCACTCTCTCTCTCGCCCACTCTCTCTCTCTCTCGCCCACTCTCTCTCTCGCCCACTCTCTCTCTCTCTCTCGCCCACTCTCTCTCTCGCCCAATCTCTCTCTCGCCCACTCTCTCTCTCATCCACTCTCTCTCTCACCCAATCTCTCTCTCTCGCCCACTCTCTCTCTCACCCACTCTCTCTCTCTCGCCCACTCTCTCTCTCGCCCACTCTCTCTCTCCCACTCTCTCTCTCGCCCACTCTCTCTCTCGCCCACTCTCTCTCTCGCCCACTCTCTCTCTCGCCCACTCTCACTCTCGCCCACTCTCTCTCTCTCGCCCACTCTCTCTCTCGCCCACTCTCTCTCTCGCCCACTCTCACTCTCGCCCACTCTCTCTCTCTCGCCCACTCTCTCTCTCGCCCACTCTCTCTCTCTCGCCCACTCTATCTCTCTCGCCCACTCTCTCTCTCGCTCAGTCTCTCCCTCGCCCGCTCTCTCTCCCCCACTCTCTCTATTGCCCACTCTCTCTCTTGCCCACTCTCTCTCGCCCACTCTCTCTATTGCCCACTTTCTCTCTTGCCCACTCTCTCTCGCCCACTCTCTCACTCTCGCCCACTCAGTCTGTCTTGCCCAATCTCTCTCTTCCGCACACTCTAACCCGCCCACTCTCTCTCCGTCACGCACTCACTCTCTCTCTCTCTCTCGCCCACTCTCTCTCTCTCGCCCACTCTCTCTCTCGCCCACTCTCTCTCTCGCCCACTCTCTCTCTCGCTCACTCTCTCTCTCTCGCCCACTCTCTCTCTCGCTCACTCTCTCTCTCTCACCCACTCTCCCTCTCGCTCACTCTCTCTCTCGCTCACTCTCTCTCTCGCTCACTCTCTCTCTCGCCCACTCTCTCTCTCTCGCCAACTCTCTCTCTCGCCCACTCTCTCTCTCGCCCACTCTCTCTCTCGCCCACTCTCTCTCTCGCCCACTCTCTCTCTCGCTCACTCTCTCTCTCACCCACTCTCTCTCTCAACCACTCTCTCTCTCTCTCTCGCCCACTCTCTCTCTCTCGCCCACTCTCCCTCGCTCACTCTCTCTCTCACCCACTCTCTCTCTCACCCACTCTCTCTCTCGCCCACTCTCTCTCTCTCACCCACTCTCTCTCTCGCCCACTCTCTCTCTCTCTCTCTCACCCACTCTCTCTCACGCCCACTCTCTCTCTCACCCACTCTCTCTCACGCCCACTCTGTCTCTCACCCACTCTCTCTCTCGCCCACTCTCTCTCTCTCTCTCGCCCTCTCTCTCTCTCGCCCACACTCTCTCTCGCCCACTCTCTCTCTCGCCCACTCTCTCTCTCGCCCACTCTCTCTCTCACCCACTCTCTCTCTCGCCCACTCTCTCTCTCGCCCACTCTCTCTCTCGCCCACTCTCTCTCTCTCTCTCACCCACTCTCTCTCTCGCCCACTCTCTCTCTCACCCACTCTCTCACACCCACTCTCTCTCTCGCCCACTCTCTCTCTCTCTCTCGCCCACTCTCTCTCTCTCTCTCTCGCCCACTCTCTCTCTCGCCCACTCTCTCTCTCTCTCTCGCCCACTCTCTCTCTCGCCCACTCTCTCTCTCGCCCACTCTCTCTCTCTCACCCACTCTCTCTCTCACCCACTCTCTCTCTCGCTCACTCTCTCTCTCGCCCACTCTCTCTCTCTCGCCCACTCTCTATCTCTCGCCCACTCTCTCTCTTGTCCACTCTCTCTCTCTCACCCACTCTCTCTCTCGCCCACTCTCTCTCTCGCCCACTCTCTCACACCCACTCTCTCTCTCGCCCACTCTCTCTCTCACCCACTCTCTCACACCCACTCTCTCTCTCGCCCACTCTCTCTCTCTCTCTCGCCAACTCTCTCTCTCTCTCTCGCCCACTCTCTCTCTCGCCCACTCTCTCTCTCTCTCTCTCTCGCCCACTCTCTCTCTCGCCCACTCTCTCTCTCGCCCACTCTCTCTCTCTCACCCACTCTCTCTCTCACCCACTCTCTCTCTCGCCCACTCGCTCTCTCACCCACTCTCTCTCTCTCGCCCACTCTCTCTCTCTCTCTCGCCCACTCTCTCTCTCGCCCACTCTCTCTCTCTCTCTCGCCCACTCTCTCTCTCGCCCACTCTCTCTCTCACCCACTCTCTCTCTCGCCCACTCTCTCTCTCGCCCACTCTCTCTCTCTCTCTCGCCCAATCTCTCTCTCGCCCACTCTCTCTCTCGCCCACTCTCTCTCTCGCCCACTCTCTCTCTCTCTCGCCCACTCTCTCTCTCGCCCACTCTCTCTCTCTCTCTCGCCCACTCTCTCTCTCGCCCACTCTCTCTCTCACCCACTCTCTCTCTCACCCACTCTCTCTCTCACCCACTCTCTCTCTCGCCCACTCTCTCTCTCTCTCGCCCACTCTCTCTCTCGCCCACTCTCTCTCTCTCTCTCGCCCACTCTGTCTCTCGCCCACTCTCTCTCTCGCCCACTCTCTCTCTCATCCACTCTCTCTCTCACCCAATCTCTCTCTCTCGCCCACTCTCTCTCTCACCCACTCTCTCTCTCTCGCCCACTCTCTCTCTCACCCACTCTCTCTCTCGCCCACTCTCTCTCACCCACTCTCTCTCTCTCCCACTCTCTCTCTCGCCCACTCTCTCTCTCGCCCACTCTCTCTCTCGCCCACTCTCACTCTCGCCCACTCTCTCTCTCTCGCCCACTCTCTCTCTCGCCCACTCTCTCTCTCTCGCCCACTCTATCTCTCTCGCCCACTCTCTCTCTCGCTCAGTCTCTCCCTCGCCCGCTCTCTCTCCCCCACTCTCTCTATTGCCCACTCTCTCTCTTGCCCACTCTCTCTCGCCCACTCTCTCTATTGCCCACTTTCTCTCTTGCCCACTCTCTCTCGCCCACTCTCTCACTCTCGCCCACTCAGTCTGTCTTGCCCAATCTCTCTCTTCCGCACACTCTAACCCGCCCACTCTCTCTCCGTCACGCACTCACTCTCTCTCTCTCTCTCGCCCACTCTCTCTCTCTCGCCCACTCTCTCTCTCGCCCACTCTCTCTCTCGCCCACTCTCTCTCTCGCTCACTCTCTCTCTCTCGCCCACTCTCTCTCTCGCTCACTCTCTCTCTCTCACCCACTCTCCCTCTCGCTCACTCTCTCTCTCGCTCACTCTCTCTCTCGCTCACTCTCTCTCTCGCCCACTCTCTCTCTCTCGCCAACTCTCTCTCTCGCCCACTCTCTCTCTCGCCCACTCTCTCTCTCGCCCACTCTCTCTCTCACCCTCTCTCTCTCTCGCTCACTCTCTCTCTCACCCACTCTCTCTCTCAACCACTCTCTCTCTCTCTCTCGCCCACTCTCTCTCTCTCGCCCACTCTCCCTCGCTCACTCTCTCTCTCACCCACTCTCTCTCTCACCCACTCTCTCTCTCGCCCACTCTCTCTCTCTCTCACCCACTCTCTCTCTCGCCCACTCTCTCTCTCTCTCTCACCCACTCTCTCTCACGCCCACTCTCTCTCTCACCCACTCTCTCTCACGCCCACTCTGTCTCTCACCCACTCTCTCTCTCGCCCACTCTCTCTCTCTCTCTCGCCCTCTCTCTCTCGCGCCCACACTCTCTCTCGCCCACTCTCTCTCTCGCCCACTCTCTCTCTCGCCCACTCTCTCTCTCACCCACTCTCTCTCTCTCTCTCGCCCACTCTCTCTCTCACCCACTCTCTCTCTCGCCCACTCTCTCTCTCTCTCTCGCCCACACTGTCTCTCGCCCACTCTCTCTCTCACCCACTCTCTCTCTCGCCCACTCTCTCTCTCTCTCTCGCCCACTCTCTCTCTCGCCCACACTCTCTCTCGCCCACTCTCTCTCTTGCCCACTCTCTCTCTCGACCACTCTCTCTCTCTCTCTCGCCCACTCTCTCTCTCACCCACTCTCTCTCTCGCCCACTCTCTCTCTCTCTCTCGCCCACTCTCTCACCCACTCTCTCTCTCGCCCACTCTCTCTCTCTCTCTCGCCCACTCTCTCTCTCACCCACTCTCTCTCTCTCGCCCACTCTCTCTCTCTCTCGCCCACTCTCTCTCTCTCCCACTCTCTCGCTCTCTCTCGCCCACTCTCTCTCTCTCTCTCGCCCACTCTCTCTCTCGCCCACTCTCTCTCTCTCTCGCCCACTCTCTCTCACGCCCACTCTCTCTCTCGCCCACTCTCTCTCTCTCACCCACTCTCTCTCTCACCCACTCTCTCTCTCGCCCACTCTCTCTCTCACCCACTCTCTCTCTCGCCCACTCTCTCTCTCTCTCTCGCCCACTCTCTCTCTCGCCCACTCTCTCTCTGTCTCTCTCACCCACTCTCTCTCTCGCCCACTCTCTCTCTCTCTCTCACCCACTCTCTCTCTCGCCCACTCTCTCTCTCACCCACTCTCTCACACCCACTCTCTCTCTCGCCCACTCTCTCTCTCTCTCGCCCACTCTCTCTCTCGCCCACTCTCTCTCTCACCCACTCTCTCTCTCGCCCACTCTCTCTCTCGCCCACTCTCTCTCTCGCCCACTCTCTCTCTCTCTCCTCGCCCAATCTCTCTCTCGCCCACTCTCTCTCTCGCCCACTCTCTCTCTCTCTCTCTCGCCCACTCTCTCTCTCGCCCACACTCTCTCTCTCTCTCTCACCCACTCTCTCTCTCTCGCCCACTCTCTCTCTCGCCCACTCTCTCACACCCACTCTCTCTCTCGCCCACTCTCTCTCTCACCCACTCTCTCACACCCACTCTCTCTCTCGCCCACTCTCTCTCTCTCTCTCGCCAACTCTCTCTCTCTCTCTCGCCCACTCTCTCTCTCGCCCACTCTCTCTCTCTCTCTCGCCCACTCTCTCTCTCGCCCACTCTCTCTCTCGCCCACTCTCTCTCTCTCACCCACTCTCTCTCTCACCCACTCTCTCTCTCGCCCACTCTCTCTCTCACCCACTCTCTCTCTTCTGCCCTCCCCTCCTCTCTCTCTCTCTCGCCCACTCTCTCTCTCGCCCACTCTCTCTCTCTCTCGCCCACTCTCTCTCTCTCGCCCACTCTCTCTCTCACCCACTCTCTCTCTCGCCCACTCTCTCTCTCGCCCACTCTCTCTCTCGCCCACTCTCTCTCTCTCTCTCGCCCAATCTCTCTCTCGCCCACTCTCTCTCTCGCCCACTCTCTCTCTCTCACCCACTCTCTCTCTCACCCCACTCTCTCTCTCGCCCACTCTCCCTCTCACCCACTCTCTCTCTCTCGCCCACTCTCTCTCTCTCTCTCGCCCACTCTCTCTCTCGCCCACTCTCTCTCTCTCTCTCGCCCACTCTCTCTCTCGCCCAATCTCTCTCTCTCACCCACTCTCTCTCTCGCCCACTCTCTCTCTCGCCCACTCTCTCTCTCTCTCTCTCGCCCACTCTCTCTCTCGCCCACTCTCTCTCTCGCCCACTCTCTCTCTCTCACCCACTCTCTCTCTCACCCGCTCTCTCTCTCGACCACTCTCTCACTCACCCACTCTCTCTCTCTCGCCCACTCTCTCTCTCTCTCTCGCCCACTCTCTCTCTCGCCCACTCTCTCTCTCTCTCTCGCCCACTCTCTCTCTCGCCCACTCTCTCTCTCTCTCTCTCTCTCACCCACTCTCTCTCTCGCCCACTCTCTCTCCCTATCTCTCTCGCCCACTCTCTCTCTCGCCCACTCTCTCTCTCGCCCACTCTCTCTCTCGCTCACTCTCTCTCTCTCGCCCACTCTCTCTCTCGCTCACTCTCTCTCTCTCACCCACTCTCTCTCTCGCCCACTCTCTCTCTCGCCCACTCTCTCTCTCGCCCACTCTCTCTCTCTCTCGCCCACTCTCTCTCTCGCCACTCTCTCTCTCTCGCCCACTCTCTCTCTCTCACCCACTCTCTCTCTCACCAACTCTCTCTCTCGCCCACTCTCTCTCTCACCCACTCTCACTCTCTCGCCCACTCTCTCTCTCTCTCGCCCACTCTCTCTCTCGCCCACTCTCTCTCTCTCTCTCGCCCACTCTCTCTCTCGCCCACTCTCTCTCTCTCTCTCACCCCACTCTCTCTCTCGCCCACTCTCTCTCTCTCTCTCGCCCACTCTCTCTCTTGCCCACTCTCTCTCTCTCTCTCGCCCACTCTCTCTCTCGCCCACTCTCTCTCTCGCCCACTCTCTCTCTCTCACCCCACTCTCTCTCTCACCCACTCTCTCTCTCGCTCACTCTCTCTCTCGCCCACTCTCTCTCTCTCGCCCACTCTCTCTCTCGCCCACTCTCTCTCTCGCCCACTCTCTCTCTCGCCCACTCTCTCTCTCGCCCACTCTCTCACACCCACTCTCTCTCTCGCCCACTCTCTCTCTCGCCCACTCTCTCTCTCGCCCACTCTCTCTCTCGCACACTCTCTCTCTCTCACCCACTCTCTCTCTCACCCACTCTCTCTCTCGCCCACACTCTCTCTCTCTCACCCACTCTCTCTCTCTCGCCCACTCTCTCTCTCTCTCTCGCCCACTCTCTCTCTCGCCCACTCTCTCTCTCTCTCGCCCACTCTCTCTCTCGCCCACTCTCTCTCTCTCTCACACCCACTCTCTCTCTCGCCCACTCTCTCTCTCTCTCTCGCCCACTCTCCTCTCTCTCTCTCGCCCACTCTCTCTCTCGCCCACTCTCACTCTCTCTCGCCCACTCTCTCTCTCGCCCACTCTCTCTCTCTCTCTCGCCCACTCTCTCTCTCGCTCACTCTCTCTCTCTCTCTCACCCACTCTCTCTCTCGCCCACTCTCTCTCCTCACCCACTCTCTCACACCCCACTCTCTCTCTCGCCCACTCTCTCTCCTCTCTCGCCCACTCTCTCTCTCGCCCACTCTCTCTCTCGCCCCACTCTCTCTCTCTCTCTCGCTCACTCTCTCTCTCGCCCACTCTCTCTCTATTGCCCACTCTCTCTCTCGCCCACTCTCTCTCTCTCGCCCACTCTCTCTCTCGCCCACTCTCTCTCTCACCCACTCTATCTCTCGCTCACTCTCTCTCTCGCCCACTCTCTCTCTCTCACCCACTCTCTCTCTCACCCCACTCTCTCTCTCGCCCACTCTCCTCTCTCTCCCACTCTCTCTCTCGCCCACTTTCTCTCTCGCCCACTCTCTCTCTCACCCACTCTCTCACACCCACTCTCTCTCTCACCCACTCTCTCTCTCTCTCTCGCCCACTCTCTCTCTCTCTCTCTCTCGCCCACTCTCTCTCTCGCCCACTCTCTCTCTCTCTACTCGCCCACTCTCTCTCTCGCCCACTCTCTCTCTCTCGCACACTCTCTCTCTCTCACCCACTCTCTCTCTCACCCACTCTCTCTCTCGCTCACTCTCTCTCTCGCCCACTCTCTCTCTCTCACCCACTCTCTCTCTCACCCACTCTCTCTCTCGCCCACTCTCTCTCTCGCCCACTCTCTCTCTCGCCCACTCTCTCTCTCGCCCACTCTCTCTCTCGCCCACTCTCTCTCTCTCACCCACTCTCTCTCTCACCCACTCTCTCTCTCGCCACTCTCTCTCTCTCGCCCACTCTCTCTCTCGCCCACTCTCTCTCTCTCGCCCACTCTCTCTCTCGCCCACTCTCTCTCTCGCCCACTCTCTCACACCCCACTCTCTCTCTCGCCCACTCTCTCTCTCTCTCACCCACTCTCTCTCTCGCCCACTCTCTCTCTCTCTCTCACCCACTCTCTCTCACGCCCACTCTCTCTCTCACCCACTCTCTCTCACGCCCACTCTGTCTCTCACCCACTCTCTCTCTCGCCCACTCTCTCTCTCTCTCTCGCCCTCTCTCTCTATCGCCCACTCTCTCTCTCTCTCTCGCCCACTCTCTCTCTCGCCCACTCTCTCTCTCTCTCTCGCCCACTCTCTCTATCGCCCACTCTCTCTCTCTCTCTCTCACCCACTCTCTCTCTCGCCCACTCTCTCTCTCTCTCTCGCCCACTCTCTCTCTCGCCACCCCTCTCTCTCTAGCCCACTCTCTCTCTCACTCACTCTCTCTCTCTCGCCCACTCTGTCTCTCGCTCACTCTCTCTCTCTCACCCACTCTCCCTCTCGCTCACTCTCTCTCTCTCGCTCACTCTCTCTCTCGCTCACTCTCTCTCTCGCCCACTCTCTCTCTCTCCGCCCACTCTCTCTCTCGCCCACTCTCTCTCTCGCCCACTCTCTCTCTCCGCCCACTCTCTCTCTCGCCCACTCTCTCTCTTCGCACACTCTCTCACACCCACTCTCTCTCGCCCACACTCTCTCTCTCCACCCACTCTCTCCCACCCACTCTCTCTCTCGCCCACTCTCTCTCTCTCTCTCGCCCACTCTCTCTCTCACCCACTCTCTCTCTCGCCCACTCTCTCTCTCTCTCTCGCCCACTGTCTCTCTCTCTCTCGCCCACTCTCTCTCTCGCCCACTCTCTCTCTCTCTCTCGCCCACTCTCTCTCTCCGCCCCACTCTCTCTCTCGCCCACTCTCTCTCTCTCTCTCGCCCACTCTCTCTCTCGCCCACTCTCTCTCTCGCCCCCACTCTCTCTCTCTCACCCACTCTCTCTCTCACCCACTCTCTCTCTCGCTCACTCTCTCTCTCGCCCACTCTCTCTCTCTCGCCCACTCTCTCTCTCGCCCACTCTCTCTCGCCCACTCTCTCTCTCGCCACTCTCTCTCTCGCCCACTCTCTCACACCCACTCTCTCTCTCGCCCACTCTCTCTCTCACCCACTCTCTCACACCCACTCTCTCTCTCACCCACTCTCTCTCTCTCTCTCGCCCACTCTCTCTCTCTCTCTCGCCCACTCTCTCTCTCGCCCACTGTCTCTCTCTCGCCCACTCTCTCTCACGCCCACTCTCTCTCTCGCCCACTCTCTCTCTCTCACCCCACTCTCTCTCTCACCCCACTCTCTCTCTCACCCACTCTCTCTCTCGCCCACTCTCTCTCTCTCTCTCTCGCCCACTCTCTCTCTCGCCCACTCTCTCTCTGTCTCTCTCACCATCTCTCTCTCGCCCACTCTCTCTCTCTCTCTCACCCACTCTCTCTCGCCCACTCTCTCTCTCACCCACTCTCTCACACCCACTCTCTCTCTCGCCCACTCTCTCTCTCTCTCTCGCCCCACTCTCTCTCTCTCTCTCTCGCCCACTCTCTCTCTCGCCACACTCTCTCTCTCTCTCTCACCCCACTCTCTCTCTCGCCCCCTCTCTCTCTCCCACTCTCTCACACCCACTCTCTCTCTCGCCACTCTCTCTCTCACCACTCTCTCACACCCACTCTCTCTCTCGCCCACTCTCTCTCTCTCTCTCGCCCAACTCTCTCTCTACCTCTCTCGCCCACTCTCTCTCTCGCCCACTCTCTCTCTCTCTCGCCCACGCTCTCTCTCGCCCACTCTCTCTCTCGCCCACTCTCTCTCTCTCCACACCCACTCTCTCTCTCACCCACTCTCTCTCTCGCCCACTCTCTATCTCACCCACTCTCTCTCTCTCGCCCACTCTCTCTCTCTCTCTCGCCCACTCTCTCTCTCGCCCACTCTCTCTCTCTCTCTCGCCCACTCTCTCTCTCGCCCACTCTCTCTCTCACCCACTCTCTCTCTCGCCCACTCTCTCTCTCGCCCACTCTCTCTCTCGCCCACTCTCTCTCTCTCTCTCGCCCAATCTCTCTCTCGCCCACTCTCTCTCTCGCCCACTCTCTCTCTCTCACCCACTCTCTCTCTCACCCACTCTCTCTCTCGCCCACTCTCCCTCTCACCCACTCTCTCTCTCTCGCCCACTCTCTCTCTCTCTCTCGCCCACTCTCTCTCTCGCTCCACTCTCTCTCTCTCTCTCGCCCACTCTCTCTCTCGCCCAATCTCTCCTCTCTCACCCCACTCTCTCTCTCGCCCACTCTCTCTCTCGCCCACTCTCTCTCTCTCTCGCCCACTCTCTCTCTCGCCCACTCTCTCTCTCGCCCACTCTCTCTCCTCACCCACTCTCTCTCTCACCCGCTCTCTCTCTCGCCCACTCTCTCTCTCACCCACTCTCTCTCTCGCTCACTCCACTCTCTCTCTCTCTCTCGCCCACTCTCTCTCTCGCCCACTCTCTCTCTCTCTCTCGCCCACTCTCTCTCTCGCCACTCTCTCTCTCTCTCTCTCTCTCACCCACTCTCTCTCTCGCCCACTCTCTCTCCCTATCTCTCTCGCCCACTCCTCTCTCTCGCCCACTCTCTCTCTCGCCCACTCTCACTCTCGCTCACTCTCTCTCTCTCGCCCACTCTCTCTCTCGCTCACTCTCTCTCTCTCACCCACTCCTCTCTCTCGCCCACTCTCTCTCTCGCCCACTCTCTCTCTCGGCCCACTCTCTCTCTCTCTCGCCCCTCTCTCTCTCGCCCACTCTCTCTCTCGCCCACTCTCTCTCTCTCACCCACTCTCTCTCTCACCAACTCCTCTCTCTCGCCCACTCTCTCTCTCCACCCACTCTCACTCTCCTCGCCCCACTCTCTCTCTCCTCTCGCGCCCACTCTCTCTCTCGCCCACTCTCTCTCTCTCTCTCGCCCACTCTCTCTCTCGCCCACTCTCTCTCTCTCTCTCACCCACTCTCTCTCTCGCCCACTCTCTCCTCTCTCTCTCGCCCACTCTCTCTCTTGCCCACTCTCACTCTCTCTCTCGCCCACTCTCTCTCTCGCCCACTCTCTCTCTCGCCCACTCTCTCTCTCTCACCCACTCTCTCTCTCAACCCACTCTCTCTCTCGCTCACTCTCTCTCTCGCCCACCTCTCTCCTCTCTCGCCCACTCTCTCTCTCTCGCCCACTCTCTCTCTCGCCCACTCTCTCTCTCGCCCACTCTCTCTCTCGCCCACTCTCTCTCTCCCCACTCTCTCACACCCACTCTCTCTCTCGCCCACTCTCTCTCTCACCCACTCTCTCACACCCACTCTCTCTCTCGCCCACTCTCTCTCTCTCTCTCTCACCCACTCTCTCTCTCGCCCACTCTCTCTCTCGCCCACTCTCTCTCTCTCTCTCGCCCACTCTCTCTCTCGCCCCTCTCTCTCTCGCACACTCTCACTCTCTCACCCACTCTCTCTCTCACCCACTCTCTCTCTCGCCACTCTCTCTCTCTCACCCACTCTCTCTCTCTCGCCCACTCTCTCTCTCTCTCTCGCCCACTCTCTCTCTCGCCCACTCTCTCTCTCTCTCTCGCTCACTCTCTCTCTCGTCCACTCTCTCTCTCTCTCACACCCACTCTCTCTCTCGCCCACTCTCTCTCTCTCTCTCAGCCCACTCTCTCTCTCTCTCTCGCCCACTCTCTCTCTCGCCCACTCTCTCTCTCTCTCGCCCACTCCTCTCTCTCGCCCACTCTCTCTCTCTCTCTCGCCCACTCTCTCTCTCCCTCACTCTCTCTCTCTCTCTCACCCACTCTCTCTCTCGCCCACTCTCTCTCCCTATCTCTCTCGCCCACTCTCTCTCTCGCCCACTCTCTCTCTCGCCCACTCTCTCTCTCGCTCACTCTCTCTCTCTCGCCCACTCTCTCTCTCGCTCACTCTCTCTCTCTCACCCACTCTCTCTCTCGCCCACTCTCTCTCTCGCCCACTCTCTCTCTCGCCCACTCTCTCTCTCTCTCGCCCACTCTCTTCTCTCGCCCACTCTCTCTCTCGCCCACTCTCTCTCTCTCACCCACTCCTCTCTCTCACCAACTCTCTCTCTCGCCCACTCTCTCTCTCACCCACTCTCACTCTCTCGCCCACTCTCTCTCTCTCTCGCCCACTCTCTCTCTCGCCCACTCTCTCTCTCTCTCTCTCGCCCACTCTCCTCTCTCGCCCACTCTCTCTCTCTCTCTCACCCACTCTCTCTCTCGCCCACCTCTCTCTCTCTCTCTCGCCCCACCTCTCTCTCTCTTGCCCACTCTCTCTCTCTCTCCTCGCCCACTCTCTCTCTCGCCCACTCTCTCTCTCGCCCACTCTCTCTCTCTCACCCACTCTCTCTCTCACCCCACTCTCTCTCTCGCTCACTCTCTCTCTCGCCCACCTCTCTCTCTCTCGCCCACTCTCTCTCTCGCCCACTCTCTCTCTCGCCCACTCTCTCTCTCGCCCACTCTCTCACACCCCACTCTCTCCTCTCGCCCACTCTCTCTCTCGCCCACTCTCTCTCTCGCCCACTCTCTCTCTCGCACACTCTCTCTCTCTCACCCACTCTCTCTCTCACCCACTCGCTCTCTCGCCCACTCTCTCTCTCTCACCCCACTCTCTCTCTCTCGCCCACTCTCTCTCTCTCTCTCTCGCCACTCTCTCTCTCGCCCACTCTCTCTCTCTCTCTCGCCCACTCTCTCTCTCGCCCACTCTCTCTCTCTCTCACACCCACTCTCTCTCTCGCCCACTCTCTCTCTCTCTCTCGCCCACTCTCTCTCTCTCTCTCGCCCACTCTCTCTCTCGCCCACTCTCACTCTCTCTCGCCCACTCTCTCTCTCGCCCACTCTCTCTCTCTCTCTCGCCCACTCTCTCTCTCGCTCACTCTCTCTCTCTCTCTCACCCACTCTCTCTCTCGCCCACTCTCTCTCTCACCCACTCTCTCACACCCACTCTCTCTCTCGCCCACTCTCTCTCTCTCTCTCGCCCACTCTCTCTCTCGCCCACTCTCTCTCTCGGCCCACTCTCTCTCTCTCTCTCGCTCACTCTCTCTCTCGCCCACTCTCTCTCTATCGGCCCACTCTCTCTCTCGCCCACTCTCTCTCTCTCGCCCACTCTCTCTCTCGCCCACTCTCTTCTCTCACCCACTCTATCTCTCGCTCACTCTCTCTCTCGCCCACTCTCTCTCTCTCACCCACTCTCTCTCTCACCCACTCTCTCTCTCGCCCACTCTCTCTCTCGCCCACTCTCTCTCTCGCCCACTTTCTCTCTCGCCCACTCTCTCTCTCACCCACTCTCTCACACCCACTCTCTCTCTCACCCACTCTCTCTCTCTCTCTCGCCCACTCTCTCTCTCTCTCTCTCGCCCACTCTCTCTCTCGCCACTCTCTCTCTCTCTCTCGCCCACTCTCTCTCTCGCCCACTCTCTCTCTCTCGCACACTCTCTCTCTCTCACCCACTCTCTCTCTCACCCACTCTCTCTCTCGCTCACTCTCTCTCTCGCCCACTCTCTCTCTCTCACCCACTCTCTCTCTCAACCCACTCTCTCTCTCGCCCACTCTCTCTCTCGCCCACTCTCTCTCTCGCCACTCTCTCTCTCGCCCACTCTCTCTCTCTCACCCACTCTCTCTCTCACCCACTCTCTCTCTCGCCCCACTCTCTCTCTCTCGCCCACTCTCTCTCTCTCGCCCACTCTCTCTCTCGCCCACTCTCTCTCCCTCGCCCACTCTCTCTCTCGCCCCACTCTCTCACACCCACTCTCTCTCTCGCCCACCTCTCTCTCTCTCTCACCCACTCTCTCTCTCGCCCACTCTCTCTCTCTCTCTCACCCACTCTCTCTCACGCCCCACTCTCTCTCACCCACTCTCTCTCACGCCCACTCTGTCTCTCACCCACTCTCTCTCTCGCCCACTCTCGCTCTCTCTCTCGCCCTCTCTCTCTCGCGCCCACACTCTCTCTCGCCCACTCTCTCTCTCGCCCACTCTCTCTCTCGCCCACTCTCTCTCTCACCCACTCTCTCTCTCTCTCTCGCCCACTCTCTCTCTCACCCACTCTCTCTCTCGCCCACTCTCTCTCTCTCTCGCCCACACTGTCTCTCGCCCACTCTCTCTCTCACCCACTCTCTCTCTCGCCCACTCTCTCTCTCTCTCTCGCCCACTCTCTCTCTCGCCCACACTCTCTCTCGCCCACTCTCTCTCTTGCCCCACTCTCTCTCTCGACCACTCTCTCTCTCTCTCTCGCCCACTCTCTCTCTCACCCACTCTCTCTCTCGCCCACTTCTCTCTCTCTCTCTCGCCCACTCTCTCTCTCACCCACTCTCTCTCTCGCCCCACTCTCTCTCTCTCTCTCTCGCCCACTCTACTCTCTCACCCACTCTCTCTCTCTCGCCCACTCTCTCTCTCTCTCGCCCACTCTCTCTCTCGCCCACTCTCTCGCTCTCTCTCGCCCACTCTCTCACACCCACTCATTCTCTCGCCCACTCTCTCTCACACCCACTCTCTCACACCCACTCTCTCTCTCGCCCACTCTCTCTCTCTCTCTCGCCCACTCTCTCTCTCTCTCTCGCCCACTCTCTCTCTCGCCCACCTCTCTCTCTCTCTCTCGCCCACTCTCTCTCTCGCCCACTCTCTCTCTCGCCCACTCTCTCTCTCTCACCCACTCTCTCTCTCACCCACTCTCTCTCTCGCCCACCTCTCTCTCTCACCCACACTCTCTCTCTCGCCCACTCTCTCTCTCTCTCTCGCCCACTCTCTCTCTCGCCCACTCTCTCTCTCTCTCTCGCCCACTCTCTCTCTCGCCCACTCTCTCTCTCTCTCTCTCACCCACTCTCTCTCTCGCCCACTCTCTCTCTCTCTCTCGCCCACTCCTCTCTCCGCCCACTCTCTCTCTAGCCCACTCTCTCTCTCACTCACTCTCTCTCTCTCGCCCACTCTGTCTCTCGCTCACTCTCTCTCTCTCACCCACTCTCCCTCTCGCTCACTCTCTCTCTCTCGCTCACTCTCTCTCTCGCTCACTCTCTCTCTCGCCCACTCTCTCTCTCTCGCCCACTCTCTCTCTCGCCCACTCTCTCTCTCGCCCACTCTCTCTCTCGCCCACTCTCTCTCTCGCACACTCTCTCACACCCACTCTCTCTCTCGCCCACTCTCTCTCTCTCACCCACTCTCTCCCACCCACTCTCTCACACCCACTCTCTCTCTCGCCCACTCTCTCTCTCTCTCTCGCCCACTCTCTCTCTCTCTCTCGCCCACTCTCTCTCTCGCCCACTCTCTCTCTCTCTCTCGCCCACTCTCTCTCTCGCCCACTCTCTCTCTCTCTCTCGCCCACTCTCTCTCTCGCCCACTCTCTCTCTCGCCCACTCTCTCTCTCTCTCTCGCCACTCTCTCTCTCGCCCACTCTCTCTCTCGCCCACTCTCTCTCTCTCACCCACTCTCTCTCTCACCCACTCTCTCTCTCGCTCACTCTCTCTCTCGCCCACTCTCTCTCTCTCGCCCACTCTCTCTCTCGCCCACTCTCTCTCGCCCACTCTCTCACTCGCCCACTCTCTCTCTCGCCCACTCTCTCACACCACTCTCTCTCTCGCCCACTCTCTCTCTCACACTCTCTCACACCCACTCTCTCTCACACCCACTCTCTCTCTCTCTCTCGCCACTCTCTCTCTCTCTCTCGCCCTCTCTCTCTCGCCCACTCTCTCTCTCTCTCGCCCACTTCTCTCTCTCGCCCACTCTCTCTCTCTCGCCCACTCTCTCTCTCACCCACTCTCTCTCTCACTCTCTCTCTCGCCCACTCTCTCTCTCACCCACTCTCTCTCTCGCACTCTCTACTCTCTCTCTCGCCCACTCTCTCTCTCACTCACCCACTCTCTCTCTCGCCCACTCTCTCTCTCTCTCTCACCACCTCTCTCTCTCGCCCACTCTCTCTCTGCCCTCTCTCTCACACCCACTCTCTCTCTCGCCCACTCTCTCTCTCTCTCTCACCCACTCTCTCTCTCGCCCACTCTCTCTCTCTCACCCACTCTCTCACACCCACTCTCTCTCTCCGCCCCACTCTCTCTCTCACCACTCTCTCTCACCCACTCTCTCTCTCGCCCACTCTCTCTCTCTCTCTCGCCCAACTCTCTCTCTCTCTCTCGCCACTCTCTCTCTTCGCCCATCTCTCTCCCCCTCTCTCTCTCGCCCACTCTCTCTCTCGCCCACTCTCTCTCTCGCCACTCTCTCTCTCACCCACTCTCTCTTCACCCACACCTCTCTCGCCCACTCTCTCTCTCACCCACTCTCTCTCTCTCTCTCGCCCACTCTGCTCTCTCTCTCTCTCGCCCACTCTCTCTCTCGCCCACTCTCTCTCTCACCATCTCTCTCTCGCCCACTCTCTCTCTCGCCCACTCTCTCTCTCGCCCACTCTCTCTCTCGCCCACTCTCTCTCTCGCCCACTCTCTCTCGCCCACTCTCTCTCTCTCACCCCACTCTCTCTCTCTACCCACCTCTCTCTCTCCCCCTCTCTCTCTCGCCACTCTCTCTCTCCCACTCTCTCTCTCTCTCACTCTCCCACTCTCTCTCTCGCCCACTCTCTCTCTCACCCACTCTCTCTCTCGCCCACTCTCTCTCTCTCGCCCACTCTCTCTCTCGCCCACTCTCTCTCTCTCTCTCGCCTTCTCTCTCCCACTCTCTCTCTCGCCCAATCTCTCTCTCTCACCCACTCTCTCTC
>NW_027311349.1:0-29822 GCF_047496795.1 Chiloscyllium punctatum | reverse complement strand
CCCTCTACACTGTCCCCCCATCAAACACACCCCCAGGGACAGGGACAGCATGGGGTCAGATACAGAGTAAAGCTCCCTCTACACTGTCCCCCCATCAAACACTCCCAGGGACAGGGACAGCACAGGGTTAGATACAGAGTAAAGCTTCCTCTACACTGTCTTTCTGATGGTGGGGTACAGGGTGGGATTGTCGTGAATTACGATCTTCTGGAGCCTCCCACACCAGCTGGGATCCTACTCCACCTGCCGAACAGCCCCAGACCAAGGGTCTCACAGTCGAACTGAATTGGCCAATTTGCAGAGTGGTTCCCTTCGGGTTGCTGAGCAGGGTCACCAGTAAAACGTGGCAGGGAATGAGTTCACAGCGTTCCTGCGAGAGGCGGAACACAGCCTGGATTGTATTAGAGAGAAAGAACACATTGTTGGCCAGGCACACGCTGGGTTGTGAATCACCGCTGCTCCCGAACAGCCACGACAAATCCCACAGTCAGCACCGCACTCACCGACTGGCAACACAGCCAGGGGGCAACTGGGCAAAGAATAGGCCAGGGCACTGAGCTCACTGGGGGGGGGGGGGGGGGGGCAGAGAGAGGGGAGGGGGAGGGGGCAGAGAGGGGAGGGGGGGACAGAGAGGGGGGAGGGGGGCACAGAGAGGGGGGAGGGGGGCACAGAGAGGGTAGGGAGAGAGAGGAGAGGGCAGAGAGGGAGAGGAGGGGGAAGAGAGGGAGAGGAGGGGGAAGAGAGGGTGGGGAGGGGGAAGAGAGGGAGAGGAGGGGGCAGAGAGGGTGGGGAGGGGGAAGAGAGGGGAGGGGACAGAGAGGGGAGGGGGGGACAGAGTGGGGGGAGGGGGGGACAGAGTGGGGGGAGGGGGGGACAGAGTGGGGGGAGGGGGGCAAAGAGAGGGTAGGGAGAGAGAGGAAAGGGCAGAGAGGGAGAGGAGAGGGCAGAGAGGGAGAGGAGGGGGAAGAGAGGGAGAGGAGGGGGAAGAGAGGGTGGGGAGGGGGAAGAGAGGGAGAGGAGGGGGCAGAGAGGGAGAGGAGGGGGCAGAGAGGGTGGGGAGGGGGCAGAGAGGGTGGGGAGGGGGAAGAGAGGGAGAGGAGGGGGAAGAGAGGGAGAGGAGGGGGAAGAGAGGGAGAGGAGGGGGCAGAGAGGGAGAGGAGGGGGCAGAGAGGGAGGGGAGGGGGAAGAGAGGGTGGGGAGGGGGAAGAGAGGGTGGGGAGGGGGAAGAGAGGGTGGGGAGGGGGAAGAGAGGGTGGGGAGGGGGAAGAGAGGGTGGGGAGGGGGAAGAGAGGGAGGGGAGGGGGAAGAGAGGGAGGGGAGGGGGAAGAGAGGGAGAGGAGGGGGCAGAGAGGGAGAGGAGGGGGCAGAGAGGGAGAGGAGGGGGAAGAGAGGGTGGGGAGGGGGCAGAGAGGGAGAGGAGGGGGCAGAGAGGGAGAGGAGGGGGCAGAGAGGGTGGGGAGGGGGCAGAGAGGGTGGGGAGGGGGCAGAGAGGGTGGGGAGGGGGCAGAGAGGGTGGGGAGGGGGAAGAGAGGGTGGGGAGGGGGGAAGAGAGGGTGGGGAGGGGGCAGAGAGGGAGAGGAGGGGGCAGAGAGGGTGGGGAGGGGGAAGAGAGGGTGGGGAGGGGGAAGAGAGGGTGGGGAGGGGGCAGAGAGGGAGAGGAGGGGGCAGAGAGGGAGAGGAGGGGGCAGAGAGGGAGAGGAGGGGGCAGAGAGGGTGGGGAGGGGGCAGAGAGGGTGGGGAGGGGGCAGAGAGGGTGGGGAGGGGGCAGAGAGGGTGGGGAGGGGGAAGAGAGGGTGGGGAGGGGGAAAAGAGGGAGAGGAGGGGGCAGAGAGGGAGAGGAGTGGGCAGAGAGGGAGAGGAGGGGGCAGAGAGGGAGAGGAGGGGGCAGAGAGGGTGGGGAGGGGGCAGAGAGGGTGGGGAGGGGGCAGAGAGGGTGGGGAGGGGGCAGAGAGGGTGGGGAGGGGGAAGAGAGGGTGGGGAGGGGGAAGAGAGGGTGGGGAGGGGGAAGAGAGGGTGGGGAGGGGGAAGAGAGGGTGGGGAGGGGGAAGAGAGGGAGAGGAGGGGGCAGAGAGGGAGAGGAGGGGGCAGAGAGGGAGAGGAGGGGGCAGAGAGGGAGAGGAGGGGGCAGAGAGGGAGAGGAGGGGGCAGAGAGGGAGAGGAGGGGGCAGAGAGGGAGAGGAGGGGGCAGAGAGGGAGAGGAGGGGGAGGAAAGCGAGGGGAGGGGGAGGAAAGCGAGGGGAGGGGGCGGGGAGGGGGGACAGAGAGTGGGGAGAGAGAGGGGAGAGAGAAGGGAGAGAGAGGAGGGGGCAGAGAGGGTGGGGGAGGGGGCAGAGAGGGTGGGGGAGGGGGCAGAGAGGGTGGGGGAGGGGGCAGAGAGGGTGGGGGAGGGGGCAGAGAGAGGGGGGGGGAGGGGGCAGAGAGAGGGGGGAGGGGGCAGAGAGGGGGGGAGGGGGCAGAGAGAGGGGGGAGGGGGCAGAGAGAGGGGGGAGGGGGCAGAGGGGGGGGGAGGGGGCAGAGGGGGGGGGAGGGGGCAGAGAGGGGGGGGAGGGGGCAGAGAGGGGGGGGGAGGGGGGGGTGGGGAGGGGGGGCAGAGAGAGTGGGGAGAGAGAGGGGAGAGAGAGGAGGGGGCAGAGAGGGTGGGGGAGGGGGCAGAGAGGGGGGGAGGGGGCAGAGAGAGGGGGGAGGGGGCAGAGAGAGGGGGGAGGGGGCAGAGAGAGGGGGGAGGGGGCAGAGAGAGGGGGGAGGGGGCAGAGAGAGGGGGGAGGGGGCAGAGAGAGGGGGGAGGGGGCAGAGAGAGGGGGGAGGGGGCAGAGAGAGGGGGGAGGGGGCAGAGAGAGGGGGGAGGGGGCAGAGAGAGGGGGGAGGGTGCAGAGGGGGGGAGGGGGCAGAGAGGGGGGGAGGGGGCAGAGAGAGGGGTGGAGGGGGCAGAGAGAGGGGTGGAGGGGGCAGAGAGAGGGGGGGAGGGGGCAGAGAGAGGGGGGGAGGGGACAGAGAGAGGGGGGGGAGGGGACAGAGAGAGGGGGGAGGGGACAGAGAGAGGGGGGGAGGGGACAGAGAGAGGGGGGGAGGGGACAAAGAGGGGTGGGGAGGGGACAGGAGGGGTGGGGAGGGGGCAGAGAGGGGTGGGGAGGGGGCAGAGAGGGGGGAGGGGGCAGGGGGGGAGGGGGCAGAGGGGGGGAGGGGGCAGAGAGAGGGGGGGAGGGGGCAGAGAGATGGGGGAAGGGGACAAAGAGGGGTGTGGAGGGGGCAGAGAGGGGTGGGAGGGGGCAGAGAGGGGGGGGAGGGGGCAGAGAGGGGGGGGAGGGGGCAGAGAGTGGGGGGAGGGGGCAGAGAGTGGGGGGAGAGGCGGGGGAGGGGGCAGAGGGGAGGGGAGGGGAGGGAGGGAGGGGAGGGAGGGAGGGGAGGGGGGGAGGGGAGGGGGGGAGGGGAGGGGGGAGGGGAGGGGGGGAGGGGAGGGGAGGGGGGGAGGGGAGGGGGGGAGGGGAGGGGTGGGGGAAGAGGGGGGGGAGGGGGCAGAGGGGGGAGGGGGCAGAGGGGGGGTGTGGGAGGGGGCAGAGGGGGGGGAGGGGGCAGAGGGGGGGGAGGGGGAAGAGGCGGGGGAGGGGGCAGAGGGGAGGGGAGGGGGGGAAGGGAGGGGAGGGAGGGAGGGGGGGAAGGGAGGGGAGGGAGGGAGGGAGGGGAGGAGGGGAGGGGAGGAGGGGAGGGGGGGAGGGGAGGGGGGGAGGGGAGGGGGGGGAGGGGAGGGGTGGGGGAAGAGAGGAGGGGAGGGGGCGGGGGGGGTGGGGGAAGAGAGGAGGGGAGGGGGCGGGGGGGTGGGGGAAGAGAGGAGGGGAGGGGGGCGGGGGGGTGGGGGAAGAGAGGAGGGGAGGGGGCGGGGGGGTGGGGGAAGAGAGGGGGGGAGGGGGCAGAGGGGGGGAGGGGGCAGAGGGGGGGTGTGGGAGGGGGCAGAGGGGGGGGGAGGGGGAAGAGGGGGGGAGGGGGCAGAGGGGGGGAGGGGGCAGAGGGGGGGGAGGGGGCAGAGGTGGAGGGGGCAGAGGGGGGAGGGAGTGGGGGCAGAGGGGGGAGGGGGCAGAGGGGAGAGTGGGGAGGGAGCAGAGTGGGGAGGGGAGGGGAGGGGAGGGGGCAGAGAGGGTGGGGGAGGGGGCAGAGGGTGGGGGAGGGGGCAGAGGGGAGGGGAGGGGGCAGAGGGGAGGGGAGGGGGCAGAGGGGAGGGGGCAGAGGGGAGGGGAGGGGGCAGAGGGGAGGGAGGGGAGGGGTGGGGGAAGAGAGGAGGAGAGAGGGCGGGGGGGTGGGGGAAGAGAGGGGGCGGGGGGTGGGGAAGAGAGGAGGGGAGGGGGCGGGGGGGTGGGGGAAGAGAGGAGGGGAGGGGGCGGGGGAAGAGAGGAGGGGAGGGGGCGGGGGAAGAGAGGAGGGGAGGGGGAAGGGGCAGGGGGGGAGAAGGGGCAGGGGGGGAGAAGGGGCAGGGGGGGAGAAGGCGGTGGGGAGAGAGAGGGGGTGGGGGGAGCGGCGGGGGGAGGGGGTGGGGTGAAGAGGAGGCGGGGAGAGAGGGAGAAAAAGGGGGGGGAGAGAGGGGGGGGAGAGAGGGGGGAGGGGGCGGGGGAGACGCAGAGAAGGGGGAGGGGAGGGGGCAGGGGAGGGGGAGGGGGGGCGACAGAGAGAGGAGGGGGCGGGGGGCACAGAGAGAGGAGGGGGCGGGGGGGCGACAGAGAGAGGGGGGGGCGACAGAGAGAGGGGGGGGCGACAGAGAGAGGGGGGGGCGGGGGGGCGACAGAGAGAGGGGGGGCGACAGAGAGAGGGGGGGGCGACAGAGGGGGGGGGGCGGGGGGGCGACAGAGAGAGGGGGGGGCGGGGGGGCGACAGAGAGAGGGGGGGCGGGGGGGCGACAGAGAGAGGGGGGGGCGGGGGGGCGACAGAGAGAGGGGGGGCGGGGGGGCGACAGAGAGAGGGGGGGGCGGGGAGGCGACAGAGAGAGGGGGGGCGGGGGGGCGACAGAGAGAGGGGGGGCGGGGGGGCGACAGAGAGAGGGGGGGGCGGGGGGGCGACAGAGAGAGGGGGGGGCGGGGGGGCGACAGAGAGAGGGGGGGGCGGGGGGCGACAGAGAGAGGAGGGGGGCGGGGGGGCGATAGAGAGAGGGGGGGCGGGGGGGGGACAGAGAGAGGAGGGGGGCGGGGGGGGCGATAGAGAGAGGGGGGGGCGACAGAGTGAGGGGGGGGCGACAGAGAGGGGGGGCGACAGAGAGGGGGGGGGGCGACAGAGAGGGGGGGGGGCGGGGCGGCGACAGAGAGAGGGGGGGGCGGGGGGGGTGACAGAGAGGGGGGGGGGCGGGGGGGCAACAGAGAGAGGGGGGGCGGGGGGGCGGTGGGGGGCGCGGGCGACGGGGGGGCGTGGGCGCGGCGACGGGGGCGCGACGGGCGGGGCGACGGGGGGGTGAGGCGACGGGGGGGGGCGAGGCGACGGGGGGGGGCGAGGCGACGGGGGGGGGCGAGGCGACGGGGGGGGCGAGGCGACGGGGGGGGGGGGGGGAGGCGACGGGGGGGGCGAGGCGACGGGGGGGGAGACGGGGGGCGAGGCGACGGGGGGGCGGGGGAGACGGGGGGCGGGGGAGACGGGGGGCGGGGGAGACGGGGGGCGGGGGAGACGGGGGGCGGGGGAGGCGGGGGGCGGGGGAGACGGGGGGCGGGGGAGACGGGGGGGCGGGGGAGACGGGGGGCGGGGGGAGACGGGGGGCGGGGGGAGACGGGGGGCGGGGGGAGACGGGGGGCGGGGGGAGACGGGGGGCGGGGGGAGAGAGAGAGAGGGGAGGGGGGTGGGGGGAGAGAGAGAGAGAGGAGCGAGTGGGAGGGGGGAAAAAGGTGCTGGGTGAAGTGTGTATTGGATGACGATGGTGTGCAGTGACGGTGTTAATGTCCCCCTGTTGGATGGTGTAAATCCCCACTGGGTCACTGATGTGACTGTATGTACCTGACCCCAGACCCACAGTCAGAGGGCGGGAAGGAACCCACTGTTAGCCCCATCCCCAAACCCCACAGACCCCCCCACCCCCGTCCATGAGCTGTGTCCCATCCCCTCTCCAAATCCTCTCCTCCCTCGCTCACCCTTCCAGACACGCACAGAGAAGGAGACACACGCGCACGCGACAGCCAGACACGCGCACACACGCACGCGCGCCAGAGACAGCCAGACGCACGCACGTACGACAGCCAGACGCACGCGCGCACGCACGACAGCCAGACGCACGTAAGACAGCCAGACGCACGCGCGCACGCACCTAAGACAGCCAGACGCACGCGCGCACGCACGACAGCCAGACACATGCACGCACGCACGCGCGCGAGACAGCCAGACACACGCACACGCGACAGCCACACGTACACACACACGCGCGCGAGACAGCCAGACACACACACACACACACGCTCGCGACAGCCAGACACACACACGCTCGCGACAGCCAGACACACACACGCTCGCGACAGCCAGACACACACACACACGCTCGCGACAGCCAGACACACACGCACACGCTCGCGACAGCCAGACACACACGCACACGCTCGCGACAGCCAGACACACACACACACACACGCTCGCGACAGCCAGACACACACACACACACGCTCGCGACAGCCAGACACACACACACACACGCTCGCGACAGCCAGACACACACACACACGCTCGCGAAAGCAGGCACACACACACACGCTCGCGACAGCCAGACACACACACACACACACGCTCGCGACAGCCAGACACACACACACACACGCTCGCGACAGCCAGACACACACACACACACACGCTCGCGACAGCCAGACACACACACACACGCACGCTCGCGAAAGCAGGCACACGCACACGCGCACGCTCACGACAGCCAGACACACGCACACGCTCACGACAGCCAGACACACGCACACGCGCACGCTCACGACAGCCAGACACACACACACGCTCGCGAAAGCAGGCACACGCACACGCGCACGCTCACGACAGCCAGACACACACACACGCACGCTCACGACAGCCAGACACACACACGCACGCTCACGACAGCCAGACACACACGCGCACGCTCGCGACAGCCAGACACACACACACACGCGCACGCTCGCGACAGCCAGACACACACACACACGCGCACGCTCGCGACAGCCAGACACACACACGCGCACGCTCGCGACAGCCAGACACACACACGCGCACGCTCGCGACAGCCAGACACACACGCGCACGCTCGCGACAGCCAGACACACACACACACGCGCACGCTCGCGACAGCCAGACACACACACACACACGCGCACGACAGCCAGACACACACACACACACGCACGACAGCCAGACACACACACACACGCGCACGACAGCCAGACACACACACACGCGCACGACAGCCAGACACACACACACGCGCACGACAGCCAGACACACACACACGCGCACGACAGCCAGACACACACACACGCGCACGACAGCCAGACACACACACACGCTCGCGACAGCCAGACACACACACACGCTCGCGACAGCCAGACACACACACACGCTCGCGACAGCCAGACACACACACACGCACGCACGCACGCTCGCGACAGCCAGACACACACACACACACACACACACACACGCGCGCGCGCGCGCGACAGCCAGACACACACACACACACACACACACACACACGCACGCTCGCGAAAGCAGGCACACGCACACGCTCACGACAGCCAGACACACGCACACGCTCACGACAGCCAGACACACGCACACGCGCACGCTCACGACAGCCAGACACACACACACGCTCGCGAAAGCAGGCACACGCACACGCGCACGCTCACGACAGCCAGACACACACACACGCACGCTCACGACAGCCAGACACACACGCGCACGCTCGCGACAGCCAGACACACACACACACGCGCACGCTCGCGACAGCCAGACACACACACACACGCGCACGCTCGCGACAGCCAGACACACACACACACGCGCACGCTCGCGACAGCCAGACACACACACACACGCGCACGCTCGCGACAGCCAGACACACACACACACGCGCACGCTCGCGACAGCCAGACACACACACGCGCACGACAGCCAGACACACACACACGCGCACGACAGCCAGACACACACACACGCGCACGACAGCCAGACACACACACACGCGCACGACAGCCAGACACACACACACGCGCACGACAGCCAGACACACACACACGCTCGCGACAGCCAGACACACACACACGCACGCACGCACGCACGCTCGCGACAGCCAGACACACACGCGCGCGCGCGCGACAGCCAGACACACACACGCGCGACAGCCAGACACACACACACACGCACACACGCACGCTCGCGACAGCCAGACACACACACACACACACGCTCGCGAAAGCAGGCACACGCACACACACACACGCTCGCGACAGCCAGACACACACACACACACGCTCGCGACAGCCAGACACACACACACACACGCACGCTCGCGACAGCCAGACACACACACACACACGCACGCTCGCGACAGCCAGACACACACACACACACACACACACACACACGCTCGCGACAGCCAGACACACACACGCTCGCGACAGCCAGACACACACACACACACGCTCGCGACAGCCAGACACACACACACACGCTCGCGACAGCCAGACACACACGCACACGCTCGCGACAGCCAGACACACACACACACGCTCGCGACAGCCAGACACACACACACACACACACACGCTCGCGACAGCCAGACACACACACACGCTCGCGACAGCCAGACACACACACACACGCTCACGATAGCCAGACACACACACACACGCTCACGATAGCCAGACACACACACACACGCTCGCGACAGCCAGACACACACACACACGCTCGCGACAGCCAGACACACACACACACACACGCTCGCGACAGCCAGACACACACACACACACACACGCGCTCGCGACAGCCAGACACACACACACACACACGCTCGCGACAGCCAGATACACACACACGCGCACGCTCGCGAAAGCAGGCACACGCACACGCGCACGCTCACGACAGCCAGACACACGCACACGCGCACGCTCACGACAGCCAGACACACACACACGCGCACGCTCACGACAGCCAGACACACACACACACGCACGCGCACGACAGCCAGACACACACACACGCACGCGCACGACAGCCAGACACACACACACGCACGCGCACGACAGCCAGACACACACACACACGCGCACGCTCGCGACAGCCAGACACACACACACACGCTCGCGACAGCCAGACACACACACACGCGCACGACAGCCAGACACACACACACGCGCACGACAGCCAGACACACACACACGCGCACGACAGCCAGACACACACACACACACACGCTCGCGACAGCCAGACACACACACACACACGCTCGCGACAGCCAGACACACACACACACACACACGCTCGCGACAGCCAGACACACACACACACACGCTCGCGACAGCCAGACACACACACACACACGCTCGCGACAGCCAGACACACACACACACACACGCTCGCGACAGCCAGACACACACACACACACACGCTCGCGACAGCCAGACACACACACACACACGCTCGCGACAGCCAGACACACACACACGCTCGCGAAAGCAGGCACACGCACACGCTCACGACAGCCAGACACACACACACGCGCACGCTCACGACAGCCAGACACACACACACGCGCACGCTCACGACAGCCAGACACACACACACGCGCACGCTCGCGACAGCCAGACACACACACACACGCTCGCGACAGCCAGACACACACACGCGCGCACGACAGCCAGACACACACACACGACAGCCAGACACACACACACACGCGCACGACAGCCAGACACACACACACGCTCACGACAGCCAGACACACACACACACACACGCTCACGACAGCCAGACACACACACACACACGCTCACGACAGCCAGACACACACACACACACGCTCGCGATAGCCAGACACACACACACACACGCTCGCGATAGCCAGACACACACACACACGCTCGCGATAGCCAGACACACACACACACGCTCACGACAGCCAGACACACACACACACATGGGGCTGTTCCCCTTCAGTTCCGTCCCTCTCTTTGACCCGATAGAGGTTATTAAGGGGATGTCTCAGTGGTTAGCACTGCTGCCTCACAGCGCCAGAGACCCGGGTTCAATTCCCGCCTCAGGCGACTGACTGTGTGGAGTTTGCACATTCTCCTCGTGTCTGCGTGGGTTTCCTCCCACAGTCCAAAGATGTCCACGTCAGGTGAATTGGCCGTGGGAAATTGCCCGTAGTGTTAGGTAAAGGGGCCGATGTAGGGGAATGGGTCTGGGTGGGTTCCTCTTTGGAGGGTCGGTGATGGGCCGAAGGGCCTGTTTCCACACTGTCGGGAATCTAATCTCATCCCTGTGAGACTTGGAGTTGAACCGCTCGGACAGACACCGCCAGAAAGAGGCTGAAGGACATCTCACGGAATTTCTTTAATCTCGCGGTGACTGGGGAAAACAGAGGGTGAGGAAATGGAATCCGTGTGGAGACCGCGGAGCTGAACCAAGAAACCGTGGATCTTCCCAGTCCGGCTGGAGGTGCTGACGCGGAGAGGGGCTGGGGGGAGGCTCAGAGAGGAACGTACCAGCTCCTCATCTCTGCAGTGCAAACGCTGACCCGTTGGTCAATGGCTCCATCTCCCACTGTCCCGTACCCTCCAACCCTGTCCCAGGTTAAAACTCCTCCTCGGCATTCCCGCAGCGAGATTCCCGCAGCTCCAACAGCCTCCGGACGGTCTCCGACACCCCCCTCAGACCATGCTGCTTGTTGTCCCGGGTCCGCACGTTCACAGACCCCGTCGATCGCTCCTTCTCCCCAACAACTAGCCGGGGGGGAGAGAGAGAGAGAGAGAGGTGGTGGGGGGGGAAGAGAGAGAGAGAGAGAGGAAGAAAATACAGTCAGTTCACAGCCTGCTTCCCTATCAACTCGCACTGTATATCAGCACAGGACCGTCCCAGGACTCTGTATCTAACCCTGTGCTGTCCCTGTCCTGGGAGTGTTTGATGGGGGGACAGTGTAGAGAGAGCTTTACTCTGTATCTAACCCCGTGCTGTCCCTGTCCCTGGGAGTGTTTGATGGGGGGACAGTGTAGAGAGAGCTTTACTCTGTATCTAACCCCGTGCTGTCCCTGTCCCTGGGAGTGTTTGATGGGGGGGACAGTGTAGAGGGAGCTTTACTCTGTATCTAACCCTGTGCTGTCCCTGTCCTGGGAGTGTTTGATGGGGGGGACAGTGTAGAGGGAGCTTTACTCTGTATCTAACCCTGTGCTGTCCCTGTCCTGGGAGTGTTTGATGGGGGGGGACAGTGTAGAGGGAGCTTTACTCTGTATCTAACCCTGTGCTGTCCCTGTCCTGGGAGTGTTTGATGGGGGGGACAGTGTAGAGGGAGCTTTACTCTGTATCTAACCCCGTGCTGTCCCTGTCCCTGGGAGTGTTTGATGGGGGGGACAGTGTAGAGGGAGCTTTACTCTGTATCTAACCCCATGCTGTCCCTGTCCCTGGGAGTGTTTAATGGGGGACAGTGTAGAGGGAGCTTTACCCTGTATGTGACCCCGTGCTGTCCCTGTCCCTAGTATGGGGGGGACAGTGTAGAGGGAGCTTTACCCTGTCTCTGACCCCGTGCTGTCCCTGTCCCTGGTATGGGGGGGACAGTGTAGAGGAAGCTTTACCCTGCCTCTGACCCCGTGCTGTCCCTGTCCCTGGGAGTGTTTGATGGGGGACAGTGTAGAGGGAGCTTTACTCTGTATCTAACCCCGTGCTGTCCCTGTCCCTGGGGGTGTTTGATGGGGGACAGTGTAGAGAGAGCTTTACACTGTATCTAATCCCGTGCTGTCCCTGTCCCTGGGGGTGTTTGATGGGGGACAGTGTAGAGGGAGTTTTACCCTGTCTCTGACCCGGTGCTGTCCCTGTCCCTGGGAGTGTTTGATGGCGGGGGGGGGGGGGGACACAGTGTAGAGGGAGCTTTACCCTGTCTCTGACCCGGTGCTGTCCCTGTCCCTGGGAGTGTTTGATGGGGGGGGGGGGGGGGGGGAGACAGTGTAGAGGGAGCTTTACCCTGTCTCTGACCCGGTGCTGTTGTGTGGTGGTGGTATTGCCGTGTGCTCTCATACCCAGGATGAAGTTGAACTGGGCCAGTTGAGCTTTCCGGATCCTCCTGTTGAGCGTTGATCCAGTATCCAGGCAGATTTCCGACATGATCCCTGCCTCCTGCAGCTGCTGGTGGACCTGCGATGACCACGGGGTTAGTGGGAATCCTCATCACTCTCTCCGTATTCCCTGCTGGGGGGCGGGGTGCCCCGTTGTACCCACCACCCTGCAGCATGCCCCTCTCTGCCCGAGCTGAGCGGTGAAGCTCACTCTCCCTCAGAGAGGGAGAGGACGGTCAGTCAGTCGCAGGACATAGACCACTCTAGCTCAGTCCAGGCCCTTCGGCCCTCGGTGTTGTGCTGACCTGTGGAACCAATCTGAAGCCCAGCTAACCTACACTGTTCCATTCTTGTCCAGATGCCAATCCCATGCCCATTTAAAAGCCTTGGCGATTCTACTCAGAGTAAAGAAACTCCCTCTGCCATCTGTCCTCAATCTATCACCCCTCGATTTAAAGCTATGTTCCCTCGTGTTAGTCTTCACCATCTGAGGGAAAAGGCTCTCACTCTCCAAACTATCATAACCCTCTGATGATCTTATCCATCTCGATGAAGTCACCTTCTCTCCAACGAAAACAGCCTCAGTTCCCTCAGCCTTTCCTCGTAAGACCTTCCCTTCCCTACCAGGCAACATCCCGGTAAATCTCCTCCGAACCCTTTCCAAAGCTTCCCCCATCCTTCCTGTAATGCGGTGACCAGAACTGTACGCAATTCTCCCAAGCGCGGCCGCACCAGAGTTTTCTAACAGCTGCAGCATGACCTCGTGGTTCCGAAACTTACTCCCTTTACCAACAAACACCAACACACCGTATACCTCCTAAACAATCTGACCAACCTGGGTGGCAAAGTTCAGGGAACTGTGTGCCTGGATACCAAGATCTCTCTGCTCATCCACACGGCCAAGAATCTCACCATTAGCCCAGTACTCGGCATTCCGATTACTCCGACCAAAGTGAATCACCTCACACCGTCCCTCATTAAACTCCATTTGCCACCTCTCAGCCCAGCTCTGCAGCTTATCCATGTCCCTCTGAGACCTACAACATCCTTCGGCACTATCCACCGACCTTAGTGTCGTCTGCACCTTTACTAACCCACCCTTCTACACCCTCATCCAGGTCGTTTATAAAAAATGACCAACAGCAGTGGACCCAACGCTGACCCTTGCGGCACCCCACTTAATAACTGGACTCCAGGATGAACGTTTCCCATCAACCACCACCCTCTGCGCCCTTTAAGCTCACCAGTTTCAGGTCCAAACCAATAAATCACCCTCAAACTCACGCCTCCATATTTTGTGCAGTAGCCTACCTTATCGCACATCACCTTTCTGAAATCTATATACACCACGTCAACTACTTCACTCTCATCTCCCCGTTAGGTCACCTTCTCAAAGAACTCAATAAGGTTTGTGAGGCACGGCCTACCCGTTACAAAACCGCGCTGACTATCCCTAATCAAATTATTCCTATCGAGAATGATCACCGGACATCAACAGCAGGCACACAGGCCATTTGGCCCCTCTGCAGAATGTTAGCCCACTGTCTGTGGCAAGGATCGCCAAAGACTCTCAAATTCTCCAGGTCGCGAATCCCTCCTCATCTCGGTCCCAAATTGGTGCCCCTTCATTCTGAGGCTGTGCCCCCTGGTCTGAGACACTCACATGGGGTTGGGGGTAGGGGAAGAAACCCATCCTCCAGTCATTGACTCTGCCAAGCCCCTGAAGAATCCTTAACAAAAATTGCAATCTTCTCAACTCCGGGGGATGGGGGGGGGGGGGGGTAGGCCCCCAGCCTGTTTGGCCTTCGCTCAGAACACCACCCCTCACACCCCACACCCAGGGAGTCCAGAGCTCTCTGAATACAGCTCCCCCCGGCACCCACCCAGCACCCCGCAATCTCACCTGTTGGGCGTAGTCTGCAGTGCTGCCACTCACGGCCAGCACCATGACCTGCGAAGGTGAGAGCCAGAATGGCCTGCAAAAAGAGACAGAAGGGTGAAGGCAGGGTTGACCTCTTCCCAGTGGGTGGGTGGGTGGGTGGGATATTTTATCGCCAACTTCGCGCCCAGATTCCATGCTCACGAATGCCTGCCCCAGCAGGGAATCTGCCACCTTTCGGGCCTACTCGCGACTCAAGACCAAACGCCACGTGGTTGATTCTTAACTGCCCTCCGAGAGGAACGCAGGATGGGCGATAAAACGTTAGCCGAGCCACACCCCACATACACATAATTTGTAAATAATTTGTTGGGTGAACTGGACAGGAGGTCGACAGGGTCCGGTTCTGACCGCTGGAGTTTGGCACGTTTTCCCAGAGTTCCACGCTCTTCCCAAACCAGAGGCCTGGGGCGATTTACCATTTGCCTGCGTAATTCTCAGACAGGATGGCGATCATCCTCTCCACTGAGCCCAGGATCGCACGGTGAATCAACACTGGACTCGCTTTCACACGGCCATCTTTCCTGCAACACAGGACGGACACCAGTCACTGACCAGGGTCAGACTTCTCCCGACACAACCCCCCCGACTCCCCGTGGGAGCGAGTCCCCCATTCTCCCCCCCCCACTCCCCGTGGGAGCGAGTCCCCCATTCTCCCCCCCCCCACTCCCCGTGGGGAGCGAGTCCCCCATTCCCATGAGGGAGACATTTCTCCAGAATCCCCCATGGGAAGTTGACCCCCTGAGAATGACTCCCCTCCCTGTCCGGTCTCACTGCACCGTGAAGGGGAAACACTTTCCTTACATTTACTGCCTGACCCTTCCCGGGAATTACAACAACCTCAAGCCTCCCCACCCCCTCCTACAGGGGGAGATAAGAGCCTGGGTCTGATCACCTGCTTCGCCACGATCACCGTATCTCACGTCTGGTTAGATCGCTCACTCTGGTGCCTCAGCCAACAGGTGGTCTGGCAATGTGTGCCGCCCCCCACTGTCGAACAGCTGGCTGGTGTGCTCTAGACGGGGGGGGGGGGGACACACCCACAGCCAGGATGCCTGAGCCCACTCACCCGATGTAGCTCAGTCCGAAGCGACTGGGCAGCTGGAAATCTAACTGGATGGTAGCGCACTGGTGGTCCCGGCCAATGGCATCCTTGATCTGGACGTCAATCTGGAACGAGACGGGAGAGAGGACAATGCAAACCTCAGGGGCCACGGGGACCGGGCAGCTGCTTTATGATGCAGCGCGACCCCCCCCCACGCCTGGGGAGCGGAAACCCTCAGGTTAAACCCGCCATCTTCCTCGGTCTCTCCAACGAGAGAGCGCGCGCAGCCCTCCAGCTCTTGACTTCACCCGACCGGTTAGATCAAGTCCAGGGGAGGCAGTGACCCAGCTCTGGGCTGGGTGGGTGGGTGGGAAAAACAGCCAGGAAGTCTCTTGGCTGTTCCTTCAGTGTTGCTGGGTCAGAATCCCGGAACTCCCTCCCTCCCTCACAAGCCCCCCCACACGGTCAGGGAGGTCTACGACACCACGAGAAGGACATTCGGCCATTCGCCAGCGGCATCCCGACGACTCAAGTCCCACCTTTTGGCCCAAAGCCCCACCCCGTGACTCACGGGCTAGCCTCCGCGCGTATCGCCCGTCCCTGGTCGGCCAGAGAGTCGGGCCGCGTCGCCGCGTGGGACTGGAGTCACGTGTAGGGCCACACCGGGTCAGGAAGTCAGCTCCCTCCCCTCACGGGCACCAGAGGGGTTTGAAAGGTCTCCCGCGTGGCGAGGGTTTCCGTCTCTTGCCTCACGGGCAGTGAGGGAGCGTGTGCCCGAAAATCCTCTCCCGACTCTTGCCCCGTCCCTAAAATCTATGCGGCTCCCTCCACAGCCCGGTCGCAGACTCCTCCAACAAGGGGACGCCATTCTTTCCCGCCTGCCCTATCGACGCCCCTCGTTGCTGGGCACCTCTCTATCCATCTAAACCCACACCACCCCCCCCAACCCCCCCCACCACCTCCCCCGGCCGCCTCAATCTCTCTTCCCACCCCCACCCTCCCTGGCTACCGGATAACGCGCACAATCCTCCAGGACTGCACTGGAGGGCAATCAGGAACGTGACGGCCTGAGCACAAGGAGAGATTGGATAGCAGGGGCTTGGAAAGGCCGAAAGGACAAAGGCGGGTAGCCAGCGCCCGACGGTGGGCGTACCCCACCAGCTCGCCGCCAGGTATCAGAAGGCTGAGGGCACCTCGGTCAGAGTGCCAGCCTGACCTCGGCGGGGGGGGGGGGGGGGGGGGGGGAAGGGACCCCCACCCCACCCCGTCCCACCACAAACCACCCAGGATGGAGAGACGCACTGACCTTGGGGCCATAGAAAGCACCGTCTCCAGGGTTCAGCTCCCAAGGCTGGCCAAAGGCCTCCAGGCTACTCTGCAGCTGCTGCACAGAGAGAGAGAGAAACACAGAGACCGCTGTGAGAAAGACCCTTTCCCCGAGAGAAACACACGGGGAAATTAACAACAGATAGAGAGCGGGCGCTGAGGGAGTGGGCCCTGTCAGAGGGTCAGCGCTGAGGGAGTGGGCCCTGTCGGAGGGTCAGTGCTGAGGGAGTGGGCCCTGTCGGAGGGTCAGTGCTGAGGGAGTGGGCCCTGTCGGAGGGTCAGTGCTGAGGGAGCGGGTGCTGTCGGGGGGTCAGTGCTGAGGGAGCGGGCGTTGTCGGGGGGTCAGCGCTGAGGGAGCGGGCGCTGTCGGGGGGTCAGTGCTGAGGGAGCGGGCACTGTCGGAGGGTCAGCGCTGAGGGAGCGGGCCCTGTCCGAGGGTCAGCGCTGAGGGAGTGGGCACTGTCGGAGGGTCAGCGCTGAGGGAGCTATTCTCTGGGGTGTGCTGGGTGCAGAGCTGAGGAAACATTGCTGGGATGAGGCAGTTACTCGCTCGATGCCCCTGGGCACTGGCTGGAACGCCTCCGATCTCCAATGGTGGTACGCTTTATGATGGTGGTTCACAGGCTCGGCAACGGTGGCCCGGGAAACACTGGAGGGTGTGAAATTGGTAAGTTCAACCGCGTGTTCTCCTCTGGGTGACTGTGCTGAGATTCGAACAGTGAGCACCTATCCCTGGGACAACCTCTCCCACTCCGCAGAAACCATCCCGTCTGCCTGCCTCTACCTTTTCCGCCAGATCCCAGACTTCAACGTCTCCCATGAAGGTCTCCGGTCGCGTGGAGAGGTAGAGCCGGAAGCTGAAGCCAAAGACCTGGTACACGTCCTGTAGGAATTCAAGACAGCCTTCGATTTCCTCCCCAATCTGAAAAATAACCAGGTACATCTGCTGAAGGGCTGCTCCAAACCTCACACTACACACACACAACCCTTTAACGGGCATCATTAACCGGGACAGAGAGAGAGAGAGAGAGAGAGAGGTCGAGACAGAGACAGAGAGAGAGAGAGAGGTCAGGACAGAGAGAGAGAGAGAGAGAGGTCAGGACAGAGAGAGAGAGAGGTCGAGACAGAGAGAGAGAGAGAGAGAGAGGTCGAGACAGAGAGAGAGAGGTCGAGACAGAGAGAGAGATACAGACAGACAGTCACAGAGCTGCTGAGCACAGAAACAGACCCTTTGGTCAAACCCGTCCATGCCGACCAGATATCTCAAATTCATCTAGTCCCACCTGCCAGCACTTGGCCCATATCGCTCCAAACCCTTCCTATTCATATACCCATCCAAATGCCCCTTAAATGTTGTAATTGTACCAACCTCCACCACATCCTCTGGCAGCTTATTCCATACACGTACCACCCTCTGGGTGAAAAAGTTGCCCCTTAGGTCTCTTTTATATCTTTCCCCTCTCACCCTAAACCTATGCCCCTCTAGTTCTGGACTCCCCGACCCCAGGGAAAAGACTTTGTCTATTCACCCTATCCAAGCCCCCCATGATTTTATAAACCTCTATAAGGTCACCCCTCAGCCTCCGACACTCCAGGGAAAACAGCCCCAGCCTGTTCAGCCTCTCCCTGTAGCTCAGATCCTCCAACCCTGGCAACATCCTTGTAAATCTTTTCTGAACCCTTTCAAGTTTCACAACATCTTTCCGATAGGAAGGAGACCAGAATTGCACACAATATTCCAACAGTGGCCTAAACAATGTCCTGTACAGCCACAACATGACCTCCCAACTCCTGTACTCAATACTCTGACCAACAAAGGAAAGCATATCAAACGCCTTCTTCACTCTCCTATCTACCTGCGACTCCACTTTCAAGGAGCTATGAACCTGCACTCCAAGGTCTCTTTGTTTCTAAGACACAGGAGCAGAAATTAGGCCATTCAGCCCATCGAGCCCACTCTGCCATTCAATCACAGCTGATAAGTTTCTCAACCTCATTCTCCCACTCTCTCCCTGTAAACCTTGATCCCCTTGATCTTCAAGAACCTATTGATCTCCGTCTTAAATATCCTCAATGACCTGGCCTCTACAGCCTCCTGTGGCAGTGAATTCCACAGATTCCCCACCCTCTGGTTGAAGAAGTTTCTCCTTATCTCTGTTCTAATGGGTCTTCCCTTTACTCTAAGGCTGTGCCCTCGGGTCCTAGTCTCTCCAACCAATGGAACCATCTTCCCAACATCCACTCTGTCCAGGCTGTTCAGTATTCTGTAAGTTTCAATCAGATCCCCCCCTCACCCTCCCAAACTCCATCGAGTATAGTCCCAGAGTCCTCAAACGTTCCTCAGACGTTCAGCAGTGCTCCCAGCGACCTTCCCACTACGATGCCCCGAGCTGCCTTTCCAAACTGGCAGCGCGTTCCAAGATGGAGGGATAGTCTGGAGGGGCCAAAGGCCCGCACGCAGCCCATGGTTCCACCCTGGCCTACCCCGGATCGGTGCCCGCCTCCCCCCCAATGCCCACTGACCTGCTCGGTGGTACAGAAGATGTGGGCATCGTCCTGCTGAAAGCGCCGCACGCGCACCAGGCCGGACAGGGCACCGGAGAACTCGTTCCTGTGCAGCACCCCGAAGTCTGCCAGTCGGACGGGGAGCTCCCGCCAGGAGCGCGGCCGATGGCTGTACATCAGGCTGCCAGGGCGACAGGAGGGAGACCGCGTCACTCCAACATCTCGCATTCACATATACACTTCACCGTCCTCCACTGTCCACACCGAGGCGTCACGGACAAGACTCAGGGAGGGGGGGGGCGACAGGGACAGGGAGGGGGGGGGGGGCGACAGGGACAGGGAGGGGGGGGGGCGACAGGGACAGGGAGGGGGTGAAGGGGCTGGAGGGAGTGACAGAGATAGGGAGGGGGTGTAGGGGCTGGAGGGGGTGACAGAGACAGGGAGGGGCTGATAGGGTTGGGAGAGGGTGATGGGGGTAGGGACAGAGTGTGAGGGCTAGAGCAGATGACAGTGAAAGAGAGGGGGAGGAAGGGAAGGAGGGAGAGGGGGAGGGAGAGGGGGAGGAAGGGATGGAGGGAGGGAGATGTGCGCAGTGTTTGTTACTCACCAGTGCGCGGGACAGTTCATGGGCTTCAGTGAGTAGGTGTGATTGTCGACTTGGAAGGAGAAGATGTTGTCTCTGTAATGGTCCCAGTGACCCGACTGCTCCCACAACCTCTGGCTGAAGATATTGGGGGTCACCACTTCCTGAAAACCCCGTTTCCGATACCCTTCCTGCACCAGGGACAGAGCGCAGCCATCAGATTCACTCACACACGCACTGACACACCCGCGCCCTCCCAGACAGAGGGAGAGACTCTGTTCACACCAGTGCCCCAGGGCAGGGGGCAGGAAGGGGTGTTGTGGTACTCGGCTGGAGGAGGGGTTGGAGGGAGATGGGGGCGTTACCTTGATGAAGTCGGTGAGGGTGTTGTAGATATACGCTCCCTTCGGCAGGAAAAAACAGCTGCCAGGACTCGACTGGTGGAAAAAAAACAGCTCCTGGTCCTGTCGGGGAATGTAGACAGAGTGAGAGTGAGAGAGAGAGGGGGGGAGAGAGAGAGAGAGAGGGGGGGAGGAGAGAGAGAGAGAGAGATGGAGTGAGACGGAGTTAGAGAGAGGGAGAGCGAGGGAGAGCGAGGGAGAGCGAGAGTGAGGGGGAGAGAGAGAGTGAGGGGGAGAGAGAGCAAGAGGGAGTCAGAAAGAGGGAGGGGGGAGAGTGTGAGGGGGGGGAAGAGAGAGAGAGATGGAGTGAGGGGGAGTCAGAGAGAGAAAGACAGAGAGAGAGTCGGAGAGAGAGAGAGAGAGAGAGAGAGTGAGACAGAGTTAGAGAAAGAGAGAGAGTGAGAGAGAGTCAGAAAGAGGGAGGGGGGAGAGAGTGAGGGGAAGGAAGAAAGAGAGAGAGAGTGAGGGGGGAGTCAGAGAGAGAGTGAGGGGTGAGTCAGAGAGTGAGGGTGAAGGGAGTAAGAGAGAGAGGGTGAGGGGGAGTCAGAGGGAGACGGGTAGTCAGAGAGAGGGAGAGGGAGGGAGTCAGGGAGAGAGGGAGTCAGGGAGAGAGGAGGAGGGAGGGAGAGAGGGGAGGAGGGAGAGAGGGGAGGAGGAAAGAGGGGAGAGGAGGAAAGAGGGGGGGGAGGAGGAAAGAGGGGGGGGAGGAGGAAAGAGGGGGGGGAGGAGGAAAGAGGGGGGGGAGGAGGAAAGAGGGGGGGGAGGAGGAAAGAGCGGGGGGGAGGAGGAAAGAGGGGGGGGAGGAGGAAAGGGGGGGGAGGAGGAAAGGGGGGGGAGGAGGAAAGGGGGGGGAAGGAGGAAAGAGGGGGGGGGAAGGAGGAAAGAGGGGGGGGGGAAGGAGGAAAGAGGGGGGGGGGAGGAAAGGGGGGGGAAGGAGGAAAGAGGGGGGGGGAAGGAGGAAAGAGGGGGGGGGAAGGAGGAAAGAGGGGGGGGGAAGGAGGAAAGAGGGGGGGGGGAAGGAGGAAAGAGGGGGGAGGAGGAAAGAGGGGGGGAGGAAGGGAAAGGGAGGGAGGAAGGGTGAAGGTTCAGGAAAATCACAGCTCTCACCCTCTCCACAGCAGAAACACTCACACACACACACCCCCCTCAGATACACTCCCTCACGGAGTGACACACAGTCAGACACAGAAACACTCACACACACCCCCCCCCCCCTCAGACACACTCCCTCACGGAGTGACACACAGTCAGACACAGAAACACTCACACACACCCCCCCCCCCCTCAGACACACTCCCTCACGGAGTGACACACAGTCAGACACAGAAACACTCACATGCACACACCCCCCACAGAAACACTCACATTCCCTCTTCGTGCGCACACCACCCTCACACATATCCCCCTCCCTGACACCAGCCCTCCCACGGATCCTGTCAAACCACTGTGAAACCCCCACTGACCTGTGACCCCTCCTACAGCCCTTACCCACTGACCTGTGACCCCCATACTGCCCTTACTCATTGACCTGTGACCCCTCCTATAGAACATACCCACTGACCTTTACCCCTCCTACAGCCCTTACCCACTGACCTGTGACCCCTCCTATTGCCTTTACCCACTGACCTTTACCCCCTCCTATAGCCTTTACCCACTGACCTGTGACCCCTCCTATAGCCCTTACCCACTGACCTCTACCCCCTCCTATTGCCTTTACCCACTGACCTTTACCCCCTCCTATAGCCTTTACCCACTGACCTGTGACCCCTCCTATAGCCCTTACCCACTGACCTGTGACCCCTCCTATAGCCCTTACCCACTGACCTCTACCCCCTCCTACTGCCCTTACCCACTGACCTGTGACCCCTCCTACAGCCCTTACCCACTGACCTGTGACCCCTCCGATAGCCCTTACCCACTGACCTGTGACCCCTCCTATAGCCCTTATGCACTGACCTGTGACCCCTCCTTACCCACTGACCATGGCAACCTTTGACCCGCAGTGTCAGATCACCCTCTGGCTCCTGCCCCCATCTCCCTCCCCAGGCCGGGTCTCACCTCCAGCCCACTCCCTGAGTGACCCCTCTCCATTATTCCTCTATTGCCTCGTGAGGGTACGGTGCCCCTTCCCCCGGGGTGACAGGGAAGAGATGGGGACACGCTCCCTCCTGCTCCCCACCCCCACCCCCCAGCTCAGTGCACCCAGAGAGACCTCACCTTCCCGATCTTCCGATGGTCTCGGTTCCTCGCCTCCTCCTGCAGTCGATCCCACTCCGCCAGCCCTTTGGGATCTGGAAAGGAGATCCCATGAATCCTGTGCAGTAGCTCCTTCTCTGGATTCCCGTCCCAGTGCACAGCCGCACTCTGACCCGGAACACAGAGAAAATCTCAGATCGGCATCGTCGGTCACAGCACGAGGAAGGCCATTCAGCCCATCTGCCCGAATACCTGCTCTGAACAGGCCTCCTCCGAACACACACACACACTCCTCCAATTCACACCCACCCACTCCCCGTGGGAGCGAGTCCCCCATTTACCGCCCTCACTCCCCGTGGGAGCAAGTCCCCCATTACCCCCTCCCCCACTCCCAGTGGGAACGAGCCCCCCATTCCCCCCGACCCCACTCCCAGTGGGAGCGAGTCCCCACTACCAAGGGATAACAGTTTCCCCCTATCTCTGAACCCATCAATATTATTGAGATCTCTCCTCTCAGTGTTTTGTTGAAGAGCAATTGAACAGTGTTGTGCATAAATTTATTTTTGTAATCCCTCCACTGTCCCGACATCCTGTTTTCAA
This sequence comes from Chiloscyllium punctatum, assembly GCF_047496795.1. Classification (NCBI taxonomy): domain Eukaryota; kingdom Metazoa; phylum Chordata; class Chondrichthyes; order Orectolobiformes; family Hemiscylliidae; genus Chiloscyllium; species Chiloscyllium punctatum. The sequence goes on along the minus strand of NW_027311349.1, from coordinate 6,967 downwards.
TTCAAGCACTTCACCTGGTCTCGTCCTTCCCAAAACGGTCAGGTCAAAGATCAATTTGGGCCTGTCTCGCCCCATTCCAATCTAACCCCATTGGAACAGCCCGAGGGTGGAGTTAGCACTGAGCTCCCTCTACACTGTCCCCCCATCAAACACTCCCCAGGGACAGGGACAGCACAGGGTTAGATACAGAGTAAAGCTCCCTCTACACTGTCCCCCCATCGGACAGTGACAGCACGGGGTTAGATACAGAGTAAAGCTCCCTCTACACTGTCCCCCGTCAAACACTCCCAGGGACAGGGACAGCACGGGGTTAGATACAGAGTAAAGCTCCCTATACACTGTCCCCCCATCAAACACTCCCAGGGACAGGGACAGCACAGGGTTAGATACAGAGTAAAGCTCACTCTACACTGTCCCCCCATCAAACACTCCCAGGACAGGGACAGCACGGGGTTAGATACAGAGTAAAGCTCCCTATACACTGTCCCCCCATCAAACACTCCCAGGGACAGGGACAGCACAGGGTTAGATACAGAGTAAAGCTCCCTCTACACTGTTCCCCCATCAAACACTCCCAGGACAGGGACAGCACGGGGTTAGATACAGAGTAAAGCTCCCTCTACACTGTCCCCCCATCAAACACTCCCAGGACAGGTACAGCACGGGGTTAGATACAGAGTAAAGCTCCCTCTACACTGTCCCCCGTCAAACACTCCCAAGGACAGGGACAGCACGGGGTTAGATACAGAGTAAAGCTCACTCTACACTGTCCCCCCATCAAACACTCCCAGGGACAGGGACAGCACGGGGTTAGATACAGAGTAAAGCTCCCTCTACACTGTCCCCCCATCAAACACTCCCAGGGACAGGGACAGCACGGGGTTAGATACAGAGTAAAGCTCCCTCTACACTGTCCCCCCTTATCAAACACTCCCAGGGACAGGGACAGCACGGGGTTAGATACAGAGTAAAGCTCCCTCTACACAGTCCCCCCCATCAAACACTCCCATGACAGGGACAGCACGGGGTTAGATACAGAGTAAAGCTCCCTCTACACAGTCCCCCCCATCAAACACTCCCAGGACAGGGACAGCACGGGGTTAGATACAGAGTAAAGCTTCCTCTACACTGTCCCCCCATCAAACACTCCCAGGACAGGGACAGCACGGGGTTAGATACAGAGTAAACCCTGACCTACCTTCTCGATTCGGAAAGCTTTGATCTGACCCGTGTGTCTGATGTGAGGCCCTCGACACAGATCGATCAGCGAGCCACACCTGTGGATGAGATACGGACGGGATTATGGGTTCCTCAAGAACAGGAGGCCAGAGAGAGTGGGGTGACCCACACACCACGCAGAGTGACAAGGCAATGGGTCAGGAGTAGGGGGGAAATACTCCAGCCTTGCCCCAGATGGGTCCAGTTCCCACAACACTCAGGAAGGTGGACAGTGTCCAGGAACTGCTGGCCAACCCACCCTAACCTGCACATCCCTGGGCACTATGGGACAATTTCCCATGGCCAATCCACCCTAACCTGCACATCCCTGGGCACTATGGGACAATTCCCCATGGCCAATCCACCCTAACCTGCACATCCCTGGGCACTATGGGACAATTTCCCATGGCCAATCCACCCTAACCTGTACATCCCTGGGCACTATGGGACAATTTCCCATGGCCAATCCACCCTAACCTGCACATCCCTGGGCACTATGGGACAATTCCCCATGGCCAATCCACCCTAACCTGCACATCCCTGGGCACTATGGGACAATTTCCCATGGCCAATCCACCCTAACCTGTACATCCCTGGGCACTATGGGACAATTTCCCATGGCCAATCCACCCTAACCTACACATCCCTGGGCACTATGGGACAATTTCCCACGGCCAATCCACCCTAACCTGCACATCCCTGGACACTATGGGACAATTTCCCACGGCCAACCCACCCTAACCTGCACATCCCTGGGCACTATGGGACAATTTCCCATGGCCAATCCACCCTAACCTGCACATCCCTGGACACTATGGGACAATTTCCCACGGCCAACCCACCCTAACCTGCACATCCCTGGGCACTATGGGACAATTTCCCACGGCCAACCCACCCTAACTTGCACATCCCTGGACACTATGGGACAATTTCCCATGGCCAATCCACCCTAACCTGCACATCCCTGGGCACTATGGGACAATTTCCCACGGCCAATCCACCCTAACCTGCACATACCTGGGCACAATGGGACAATTTCCCACGGCCAATCCACCCTAACCTGCACATCCCTGGACACTATGGGACAATTTCCCACGGCCAATCCACCCTAACCTGCACATCCCTGGACACTATGGGACAATTTCCCACGGCCAACCCACCCTAACCTGCACATCCCTGGGCACTATGGGACAATTTCCCACGGCCAATCCACCCTAACCTGCACATCCCTGGGCACTATGGGACAATTTCCCACGGCCAATCCACCCTAACCCGGAACTGTGGGAGGAAACCCACACAGACACGGGGTGAGAATGTCTGTGTGGAGTTTGCATAGTCTCCAGAGGCTGGAATCGAACCCGGATCCCTGGCACTGTGAGGCAGCCATGCCAACCACTGAGCCGCCGTGCCACGGTGCTGGCGAGGCAGCCCAATTTTTGCCCGCGTCAAGATTGGCAGAAGGGCCAGCTGTCTCTCCAGCGAGGGCATGGGCCCAGCCAGCTGTACCCCCCTCCCACTCCAAGAAGGAGCGAGGCAACCTATTCCCACGTGCGGAAACCAGCCAAGACTCAGGAGCACGGGTTACCTGTAAACTGTAGCTGTTGGCGTGCGCACCTTCCTCTCGATTAACCACAACTTGAACTCGTTGTACTACGAGAGAGAGAGAGAGAGAGAGAGAGAGAGACAGAGATATAGTAATCTCAGGAAGCTCACAGATTACTGCTGCCTGGAGATTCCGCCCCCTCCCCCAACCCTGCGGATGTGTCCTCACCCCGGAACATACCTGGAACAGCTCCAAAAGCTCTGCTCTCGGCACCTCCACTCGCTCGAAAGGATGTCCCTCTCTCATCATCGACCAGCAGATCCTCTCCAGTTCGGCGAAGTCACTGCTGGCGACAGACCTGCCGGGAGGACAGGGGCAGAAACTGGAGAACTGACGTTTCCTTCTCTCATTGACCCCGTGAACATTTGGGCGGCACGGTGGTTAGCACAGCTGCCTCGCAGCGCCAGGGGACCCAGGTTCGATTCCCACCCTCGGGCGACTGACTGTGTGGAGTTTGCACATTCACCCCCCTGTGTCTGCGTGGGTTTCCTCCCACAGTCCAAAAGATGTACAGGTTAGGGTGGATTGGCCATGGGAAATTGTCCCATAGTGCCCAGGGATGTGCAGGTTAGGGTGGATTGGCCGTGGGAAATTGTCCCATAGTGTCCAGGGATGTACAGGTTGGAGTGGATTGGCCGTGGGAAATTGTCCCATAGTGCCCAGGGATGTGCAGGTTAGGGTGGATTGGCCATGGGAAATTGTCCCATAGTGCCCAGGGATGTGCAGGTTAGGGTGGGTTGGCCGTGGGAAATTGTCCCATAGTGCCCAGGGATGTGCAGGTTAGGGTGGGTTGGCCATGGGAAATTGTCCCATAGTGCCCAGGGATGTGCAGGTTAGGGTGGGTTGGCCGTGGGAAATTGTCCCATAGTGCCCAGGGATGTACAGGTTGGAGTGGATTGGCCGTGGGAAATTGTCCCATAGTGCCCAGGGATGTGCAGGTTAGGGTGGATTGGCCGTGGGAAATTGTCCCATAGTGCCCAGGGATGTGCAGGTTAGGGTGGATTGGCCGTGGGAAATTGTCCCATAGTGCCCAGGGATGTGCAGGTTAGGGTGGATTGGCCGTGGGAAATTGTCCCATAGTGCCCAGGGATGTACAGGTTAGGGTGGGTTGGCCGTGGGAAATTGTCCCATAGTGCCCAGGGATGTGCAGGTTAGGGTGGATTGGCCATGGGAAATTGTCCCATAATGCCCAGGGATGTGCAGGTTAGGGTGGATTGGCCGTGGGAAATTGTCCCATAGTGCCCAGGGATGTGCAGGTTAGGGTGGGTTGGCCGTGGGAAATTGTCCCATAGTGCCCAGGGATGTACAGGTTAGGGTGGGTTGGCCGTGGGAAATTGTCCCATAGTGCCCAGGGATGTACAGGTTAGGGTGGATTGGCCATGGGAAATTGTCCCATAGTGCCCAGGGATGTACAGGTTAGGGTGGATTGGCCATGGGGAATTGTCCCATAGTGCCCAGGGATGTGCAGGTTAGGGTGGGTTGGCCGTGGGAAATTGTCCCATACTGCCCAGGGATGTGCAGGTTAGGGTGGATTGGCCATGGGAAATTGTCCCATACTGCCCAGGGATGTGCAGGTTAGGGTGGATTGGCCATGGGAAATTGTCCCATAGTGCCCAGGGATGTACAGGTTAGGGTGGATTGGCCGTGGGGAATTGTCCCATAGTGTCCCAGGGATGTGCAGGTTAGGGTGGGTTGGCCGTGGGAAATTGTCCCATCGTGTTCGGTGCATTAGTCGAAGGGAAATGGGTCTGGGTGGGTTACTCTTTGGAGGGTCGGTATGGACTTGTTGGGCCGAATGGCCTGTTTCCAAACCGTCGGCAATCTAATCTAATCTAGAGCACGGAACTAAGGCCCAGTGAGTCTGAGCCAGTTGGAAAGAAGGGCCTAACTCTCTGAATCCCGCTCTCCACGAGGGAAGAATCTCCAACCCTGGAGAGGATTTGCCTCGATCAGCGTTACGTGCAGTGGGTCCTAGATCCCCCTCCCGCTGCAAACATCTCCAAACCCCCAGCCACTTAACTTAAACCTGCCCCTCCTCTGGGTGCCCTGATCAGCAAACCTTCCACGAGGGGGAGGGGAGACCGAGGTGGTTGGGGGATGTGTAGCTTCCTGTCCATCCTGCCCCTCCCTCATCATTTTGCCCGTCTCCATTAGATACGGGAACAGAAACAGACCGTTTGGCCCATCTGTTCCATGGTTTGACTATGATCGACATGTCTCACGGTCCCTGATAACCCTGGATCCCCTTATTAACCCAAGGATCTGCCTCTGTCAGAAAGACACTCAATGACTTGGCTTCTGTGGCAATGGTTTCCACAAGATTCCCCAGCCTCTGGCTGAAAGCATCCCTCCTCGTCTCAGTCTGAAAGGGTTGTCCTTTCACCCCGAGGCTGTGCCCTCGGGTCCCAGTCTCTCCTCCCGGTGGGAACACCTTCTCCATGTTCATCCTGTCCAGGCCTCTCAGCATTCAATCGGGGACTGAACCAGAGTCCTCAACCGCTCCTCATGTGACAAGACTTTGATCCACAGAATCATTCCTGTAAACCTCCTCTGGACCTTGTCAAAGTCCAGCACATCCTTCCTTAGATATGGGGCCCAAACCTGCCCACAATATTCCAAATGAGGCCTGACCAGGGCCTTATACAGCCTCAGCCGTGTACCTCTGCTCTTGTATTCTAGCCCTCTTGAAATCAATGCGAACACTGCATTCACCTTCATAACTGCCTAATGAACTCACATCTCAAAGAATCTCAAATTCAGACTCCTCAGTCCTTTTGTGCTTCAGATTTCCAAAACCTTTTCCCGTTTAGAAAATAGTCTTCACCTCTATTCCTCCTTACCAAAGTGCATAACCTCACACTTTCTCATATTCTATTCCATCTGCTGCATCTTTGCCCACTCTCCCAGCCCGTCCAAGTCCTTCTGCAACTTCTGTGCTTCCTCAACACTACCTGCTCCTCCATCTATCTTTGGGTCATCTGCAAACTTAGCCCGTTTCTTAGTCCAGATCATTAATGTATAACACACAAAGTTGAGGTCCCAACACTAACCCAGGCAGAACTCCACAAGTCACAGACTACTATCCTGAAAGAGAACCCTTTATCCCTACTCCCTACCTCTGATAGTCAGCCAATCCTCCATATATGCCCCTAATATCATGGATTCATCTTATTTAGCAGCCCCCTGTGCAGTACCTTGTCAAAGACTTTCTGGAATCCAAATAGATCATGTCCACTGCTTTGCCTTTGTTTAATTTGCTCATTACTTCCTCAAAGAATTCTAACAGATTTGTCAGGCATGACCCTCCCCTCAATGAACCATGCTGACTCAGCCCTATATTACCATGCACCTACAAGTACTCCGCGATCTCGTCTTCAATAATGGACTCTAAAATCTTATCAACAACTGAGGATGTGCTAACTGGCCTGTAGTTTCTTGGCTTCTGCTTCCCTCCTTTCTTAAACAGGGGGTCAGCCATTTTCCAACCACTGGGGGCCCTTTCTAACTTTAAATGATTCCTGAAAGATCACCACCAATGCCTCCACAACCTCCTCAGCTATCTCCTTCAGAACTCTGGGGTGTAGTCCATCTGGTCAGGGTGCTTTATCCAGACCTTTCAGCTTCCCCAGCACTTTCTCTTTAGTGACGACCACTACACTTACCTCTGCCCCTAACTTTCTTGAAGTTCTGGTATGCTGCTGGTGGTCGTGCACTGTGAAAACTGATGTAAAGTACCTGTACAGTTTCTCTGCTATTTCTTTGTTCCCCATTACCACTTCTCCAGCTTCATTTTTCAGCATTCCAATGTTTGCTTTTCCCTCTCTCTTATATATCTAAAAATCTTCTTTTATTTTGTTAGCTAGCTTATCCTCATATTTCATCTTCTCCCACCTTATTATGTTTTTTGATTATCCTCTGCTAGTTTTTAAAGACTTCCCAATCCTCTGGCTTCCCAGTAATCTTCACCACATTGTATGTATTTTCTTTTGTTTTCGTGCTGTCCCTGACTTCCCTTGTCAACCACGGTTGCCTCATCCTCCCCTTAGTACATTTTTTCTTCCTTCGGATGATTGTCTGCTGTGCCCTCCAAACTAATCCCAGTAACCCCTGCCATTGCTGCTCCACCATCTTGACTCCCTCTCCAAT
>NW_027311348.1:0-29873 GCF_047496795.1 Chiloscyllium punctatum | reverse complement strand
TACTGACCCTCTGACAGTGCAGTACTCCCTCTTTACTGACCCTCTGACAGGGCAGCACTCCCTCAGCGCTGACCCTCTGACAGTGCAGCACTGCCTCAGCACTGACCCTCCGACAGTGCAGCACTCCCTCTGTACTGACCCTCTGACAGTGCAGCACTCCTTCAGTACTTACCCTCTGATAGTGCAGCATTCCCTCAGCACTGACCCTCCAACAGTGCAGCACTCCTTCAGTACTGACCCTCTGACAGTGCAGCACTCCCTCAGTACTGATCCTCTGACAGTGCAGCACTCCCCCAGTACTGATCCTCTGACAGTGCCGCGCTGCCTCAGTATTGCATTTGAGTTTCAGTCCAGACTCTGTACTCAAGTTTCTCCATTGGGATTTGAACCCACGATCTTCCTACTGCCAAGGCTTTGGTCATGTGAATTGTAGATAAACAAACAAAAACAGACAGCTATCGTTTCTGAGAGGGAATCTAGATTTGAAGTGACTGGGTGTAGCGTGTCTGTGACCTCTATCATGTGTGACATCGCCCTGAGCTGAGGCAACAATGACAAAGCAGTGGTCAGTGATTTAGTGGGAGAGCGTATACGGACGTGAACACCTTATTTTCCCCATCATTGTGTTTTGTTGGTTCATATATTCCTGCATTAGATTGCTAGTTAGGAGCACTGCTGCCCTGGGCTCTGTCACATCCAAGGATCTGAGTGACACTATCATTTATGAGGATATCCAAGACATTGTATGGAGATGTCCATCAAAGTCACAACTGGTCTCAGCGTGAAGATGCAATTTACTTCAATCAGCTTCCGCCTTGGACCCCCTGCAGTTGGGAAGTACACAGACATGTTAGCGGGAGGGCTGGAGAAGTAATTTACAGTGTAATACAGGAGGAGTTGGGCCTTAACCTTCCCCGCACTGCTTTATTCAGGAGATTTTTTTTGAAAAAATTAGGTTACAGCCGTCAGTCTCTTGATGTGTGGTCCTGGAATCTCTGGGCCAAATCCCCCGCAAGAAGCTCAATTAATGAGGATGTTACCTATGACAAGAGACGGGCCAGAGCGAGGACAGACAGGTGGCCATACACTTGAAGAATAGTTTGAGAAAGGTGGCTTTTAAACACACTGTTCCTCCCAGGCTAAACAATCTCCAAGCTGGAGAATTGTGAATAGCGCTGTCACACAGAGAAAATGGATTCTTATTCAACCAGTAAAGAAAGACTTAAACTGCTGAAATAACCCATGCTCGGACAGCAGCAGGGCGTGTGACGTTTGAACAGCTTGTTAAAATCCGGACACAAGCTGCTGAAAGCCATCCTGCTTTACAGGGAAGAAGAACCTGCCATTTGTAAATCACAAGTGATTTACAGAGAGTGCTGTGTCAAAACAACAGATTTTAAAAAAAGCACTCTGGGCAGCACATTTGGTCTCCTTTTCTGCTTTTCCCAAAAGGAGTCTCATTTCCAATGCCTGAGGTTAGTGGGGAGTTTGGAAGCTCAGTTTCCAGAAGTGCAGGCAAGGGTCCTCCACCACTTACACTGGAACAACTGACTCAACTATAACTCATTCTCTATGATACGGTCAGTTCTGCTCTCACACTGCAGTTCCAATCTCACCCCATTCCATATAAGAAAATCGTGTAAAGCAGCACCATTTAAACTAATGGGGCCAGAATCGCATTAAAATCAATACATCCTTTAAAACTTTGTGCTTTAGAAACAGTGTCCCGAATTCATCATTTGTTTTACAGCGAATTTGTCTGAACAAAATGCACGTTATAGCAGAATGACCCTTACTAATTCCCATCTGAATAGTTCCCATCACCTCCGCACCTTGAGTAAGGCAAAATAAAACAAAATTGGCAAAACAAAATACAAAGGCCGCTCCTCTTGGACACTTCAAAATTGAGGTTCTGGATAACCTGTCTGTACGTTTCAAAGAATTTTTTGTTTTCACTAATTTTCTGTGTTCAAAAACAAAACAGTTTGGAATTTACAGATGGAGGAAACTCTGAAACAGGGTCGCTGAACTCGAAATGTTTCACTCTCCATAGATGTTGGCAGACCTGCTGAGATTCCCCCAGAGACAAAAAAAACTGCAGATACTGGAACCCAAGTGGACAGGCAGGAGGCTGGAAGGGCATAACAGGTTAGGCAGCATCAGGAGGTGGGGAAGTCAACCTTGTGCCTGTTCCCTGTCTTCAAGATTTGGATGTGGGTGTACTGGGAGTTGCAGAGAAAGGAAGAGGTGGGGTTTGAGTTGGGACGGGGCGGGATGATGAGGTAGGGAATAGGTGAACAAAGATGAAGGGTCTGTAGGAGCGAGTTGGTTGAGGTCAAAGACTCTCCAGCAATTTCTGTTTTTGTTTGCCAAAAGGAAATTCTTCACTGCTATAACAACTCCTAGAATGGAATCACCAAAGAAGCCCTACAGTGTGGAACCAGGCCATTCGGCCCAACAAGTCCACACTGACCCTTTGAAGTGTATCCCACCCAGATTCATTCCCCAAACTTACTACTTTTACATTCCCCCTGAATGATGCATCTAACCTGCACGTCCCTGAACACTATGGGGCAATTTCCCATGGATAATCCACCTAACTTGCAAATCTTTGGACTGTGGGAGAAAACTAGAGCAAGCTCATGCAGACACAGGGAGAATATGCAAACTCCACACAAACAGTCGCCCGAGGCTGTCATCGAACCTGGGTCCCTGGCGCTGTGAGACAGCAGTGCTAGCCACCGTGCCGCCCACGAACAGTGCGTTCATTTAACATTATGTTTATCTGAGAGAATTTTCTGCCAAAGAATGTTTATCTCATCACATTAAAACAGAGAAACAGCGCTTCAGCCCATATTCAACACTTCAGCTCCAATAATTTTTCTTCAGAATTGATACTGAACTCCCTCTAGGAGACACATCACCTTCACCACTCAGTCCTATTTTCAGGCTCCATACAGAAGGCAACGTCCATAATAAAAAGCATGTTCTTGTTAAAGAGAGAACGAATTCAGTTATTCCCCAGTTATTCGGCAGCAAAGCTCTTTTTTCCTGCCAAATGGAACATCCCTCACATCATTGCTTCTTGGTCGTCTGTGTCGTGGTCCTGAAGTTTCTGTAACGGCAGACAGGAGCATGAATTTCAAAATGCAGAAGAGATACACGTTGACGTCTGAAAAAAATCGAATAATGTGAAGACAACTGCAGCAAGAAATGTCAATTACTTTGTCGTTTGTTAAATATACCAGGGCATGCAAGTCCACAAAAGTCAATGTAAGACTTGAAATCAAGGCCTATGTTGACAAGGCTCCACGTCAGCCACTGAGATATATAACCTACAGCATGCCAATATTTCTAATATGGACAACATCGGACTCTATTTTGATGTTGTCAAATGCCGAAATGGGGAAATTACATCAGCTGAACAGGTCTCGAAATGTTCGCACTGAGACACGATCACAAGTATTGTATACTGCAATACAATACATGTCTGGCCAGTACAAGTTATAACTCCGGTAAACCTGATGTAATAAGATTAGTGTAAGGCCGACCCGGTAATAGACAGCTTGATGTGAGCATGGGAATCAGGTATGATCTCGAGTGTCGTGTAAAATTGTGAGTTAACTTCAATTGACTGAGTCCATGAGAATCTGAGACATAAATAGTTTTTGTTCTCGGTTCAGTCTGTTTCCCATCACTGTGAGCCTGAGAGCACAATACATCACTCAAGAGGCCATTATCTTCAGTCCTGAGATAGTTCCATTGGTGAATTTATTCGCAGCCTGGAGCCCGGTGTTGGAACAGTTTTCAGTGAAATCTGCTTTATGTTCATAGCTCCTTCATGGTTTCACAGAATGAACACAGACGGTCTGTTTTGCTGGTGCGAATAAATAATAGTGACTCCAGCTAGGGTCATAGCAACAGATTAATGTCACCATTCGCCTTTAGTCTGAATGTCTGATTACAGCAGCTGATTGACTGAATTTTCATGACCAACCTCTGAAAATCGGAAAATATCAGACCTGTGGATATTACAAACTCAAGGTCAAATTATGATGGGGAAATGAGAGAAACTTTACAATGTGTTCACAATAAGCTGTCAGAAAATCATCCCTGAAAAGCCGCATTGTGCTCTCTGCTCCATAAAAGGAACGTAGATATTTGAAGACGATTGTTCTATTTCCCACTTTCAATAATCTACCCTGTCTCCGGATGCTGTTACGTCAATGTCTTGTGTCCCACAAGTCGCTATTATCCCGGGACAGGGTGAACTGCTTGTCAATGAATGGAAGCTCTGCGCGCTGGGTCACGGTTTGATCGACGGTGTGGGCCCGTTTTAAAGAGGTGGCAACAGTTAAATCCGTTTTACTACTTTTCTTTTTTCAGGGGCCGTGGATGTCGTTGGCTGGTTCAATGTTTCTTGTCAATTCATAAATGTCCTCTGTAAGATGGTTGTGAGCAGCCTCCTTGACCAGCTGCCCACGTGTGAGTGTAGGAATACCAGGAGTACAGTTAGGAAGGGGGTTAACGGAATGCTGAAATCTTTCGAAGTCACTGTGATGACTGACTTGAAAGGGCAGTAACAAGTGGTCTGACCTTTTATCTCGATTGACTGTGTTAAAGGCATCTGTTACGATCACCAGAAAACAATCCTTCTTCACTTTGGTTTCACTACGAAATTTATCAGTATCCTGCACTTGCTCCATGACGATGTGGAAGTCGTGGTAATGACAAATATTCCAACACCGACACATTCCCCATTCGGACCATAGAAAGGCTGTTCTCGATCTACCTTGTTGCAATACTTCACCTCACCGCCAACATGTCCCCGCTGGAGTGGGGCTAACCTACAGGAACAGCGAAAATTAGTCAACCTCAACCGTCTTCATACCAGAACCAAACTTAACTCAACCCAGTGTCATCGATGCTGTTGGAGTGTGTGCTATCTCAAATGGGAAACTCAAAATTATTATCAGCATCTTAAAAGAGACTAATAAAAGCATGGGTTTCGGCCGGAACATCCTCAGGATGAAGGTGCTCCACCAGACTGGCCCGGTTTTGAGGAGCAAACTCAATTATTAAGCTCCATAATGAGGCCTTTGTCCTGCCAATACCTGGACACTATTCTGTCAACCACGACCGATATTGATGAAGAGATCCAGCACTGTCTCCAGTATGTGAGCACAGCCTTCTGCCTTCTTAGCGAAAGGCTGGTCGAGAACAGCAGCATCAGATCCGATACCAAACTTATGGTCTACACAGATATGGTTATTACTGTACTCTGATATAGCTCTGAGTTGTAGACAGTCTGCAGCATGAAGCTCATGTCGCTGGAGCAGTCATACCAACGCTATCTGGGCAATAACCTGCAAATTTATTTGGAAGGAAGACAAATGTCCTCAACCAGCCCAACAACCCCAACACTGCGGCACTCATCAAACTTCACTGGCAGTGATGGGCAGAGCTTGTCGTCAGCATGATTGACACGAGACTCCAAGAAGATGCCTGCCAGGTGGAGGGAGGGAGAACTGAAGTATTACAATCAAGGCCTCACAGATGCGGTGTAAAAATACCACAGGCATTTGGGAATCACTCGCCCAAGACCGTCCAAAATGGAGGAGCTGTGGGAAGGCGTCGTACTCCTTGAGAATTGCCGTCACGAAAAAAATGGAAGCCAAGCAACAATAGCGAAACGACCGCACTGCTCTACCCACTTCTTTCTGTGACCACGACCTACGCCAATTATAACACAACAAACAGCTAGGTTCCTGGAAGACAACAGCAAGCCAGGCAACATCAGGAGTTGTTGAAGTTGATGCCTCGAAAACAACACTTCTTCAGTACAACCTGTGGTAATCTTACTGCTCTGTCTATCCACCTTCATACTCACCCTGACAGTGGAAGGCAGCCATCCTAGTTTGCAAGGGACCACCAAGAATGATGTGAACTGGAAGCTCAATGTTTTTTCCAGTTGGCTTTAGTTTATCCCTACCTCAACACCTCCTCGAGAATTCTGTTGATCTCCCCATCTGGAAACGCATAGCAGCCAATTTGGTGATCTTCCCCTTGAGGCTGTGTGAACGAGTGAAATGAAACTAATATCCGATTCTGACAGAATGGTCCAATGATCCCTCAACTTATAACAATGAAATCTGTTGTTATTGACCAAACAATGGTGATGAACTCACCCTTCCTGCAGTTGAAACTGAATTTCGAGCACCAAACCGAATAGGGTTGCATTTAAAACGTTAGTTTAATTCTACCTACTGAGCAGTGTTCTTCTTTATGTCTGACTGGTGTTAGACAGCAGACCGGACTCCCGCAAAAGTATTTTAAGATGGTCGGCTCTTACTTTTTTCTTCCCATATATGTAGATGTGAAGTGTCCTGATTTGAATGCAATATGACTGATCAAAATACACGACAGTACGCAAAAACAACGTAATAAAACGATCCAGTGAAAATATGAACAAAAGACGGAAGAATTTACAATAAGTCAACTAATGGAAAAAATAACAGAATAATGGCAGAATAAATATTACTGCAGTAACAGCTCACAAACACAGCACTTGGCAAAACGGCAAATTCATACCCACATTCGCACATGCAATTCTCCAATCTAGGAGGAAAAGAAACTTGTCAAGAAAACAATTCAGAAAGAATAGCAGCCAGGCGACATACACTGAAACTTCCAACACTTTTGAGATCGCAAAGGCTTCTGATGTTACTGAAAGCAAACCCCAGAAATATTGATCTGTGAGAGCTGGTTACACCCATTCAGGGTGTACAGTATGACCAAGCATTACCAAACTGTTTACTCAAGTCATATTATGTAGCTAGTTCTGCACCTCTGAATTACAACCTCTCATCAAAAAATAAAAACCGGACTAAATAATTTCTTAAAGTGATTGCATCGTCACACGATAGTACATTTTATGATCCATCATTTCCAAATTTAGGATTTGGAATGGGACAGAGTGACGAGTGCGGCATCCGCGTCCTGTTTTATCATTTCCCCTCACATTTGGTCACTGTCCCGTGGAACATGGCGAGGGGAGGCCAGCCGGGTGCGAAGTGGGATTGTGCTGCGCCACCCACCGAGATGTTGATAAGTGTGTGCGCATCCTACTCCCTTCTGAAGAAAACCGCCCTGACTAACACATAGATTGCAGAAAACATTGGCTTAATGGTCTGAAGAACTTATGGTCCAGGTAGAAGTCATTCTGACTGTCATTTCATTGGAAAAGAACAACAACAAAAGCATGCAACGAGTTGTAGTCCTCTGGCACGAGACACAAATTGCAGCTGCGCAGGTCTGTCGTTTCAAAGTGACTTTCTAATGTCATTCTGAATGTTTTCATTGATTCTGCTTCCAACAAATTCTCGCAATGTGTATTATGCATGGATAAGAGGACTTGTTGTCGTAATCAATTTGAGCATTATCTTTCACCTTTGTCCTGACGTTACCAAACATTCTCCACATGAGTTCTATTTTTTGGTGGAATATTCCTGCATCCGGAAACCAGAATTCAGACAATAGCAACATTATCAGAGGTCCAAAAGGAAACAGATATTCTCTGTTCCGGCTGCAAGATGATTAAAGTCGATACTTGAGTCCTGAAGGCTACAGGGTCCAAAATGGGGGAGTGGCGTGTTTTGATTAGCTGCAGCATTACTGTTGTACTGAGGGATGTTATTCGTTTGAAAACACCCAGTGAAGTTAGTTGGGTGGAAATGAGAAATAGGAAAGGGATGATCACCTTCTTGGGGTTTTACTACAAATACACAAATAGTCAGCTGGTAATTGACAAAGCAGTTTTCGCGATTTTTCAGTTATACGCCAGAATAATAGGATGGTTGTGGTATAGGATTTTAAGCTTCCAAACATAGACTGGGACTGCTATGGGTTTAAACGTTTACATGGATAGGAATTTGTAAAGAGTGTACTGGAAAATATTCTGATTAAGTGTGGGGATGCACGGACTGGAGAAGGTGAAAGACTTAACCTACTGTTTGGAAATAAGGCAGGTGACTGAGGTGTCAGTAGGAGAGCACTTTGGAGCCAAAGTTCATAATTTTATTCTTTTTTTAAATAGTGACGGAAAAGAATAGAACGGATCTCAAAGTTGAAGTCCTAAATAGTAATAAGGCTAAATTTCACGGTATGAGGCAAGAAACCTCAAAAGCTTATTGGGAGCAAATATTCGCAGTTAAGGGGGCGGCAGGAAAATGGCAAACCTTCAAAACTGAGATAACGATACATGTTGGGGTGAAAGGAAATGGTATTAGCTGCAGGGAAATCCGGATGACCAAAGAAGTTGAGGTTTTAGTTAAGAAAAAGAAGAAACCATACGTCAGATAAGGATAGAGCAAAGAAATCCTGACAGCAATATACAGACAGTAGCCGTGTGCTTCAGAGGGAAGTCAGGAGGGCATAATGTTGACGTGATAGCTTTGGCAAATTGGATTTGGAAGAATTCAAAGGTAGTTTATAAAACATGAAGGATAAAAGGGTAAATCGGGAGAAATTTGGGCCCCTAAAGGATCAGTTGGGCAGCCGATGTGTGAAGTTGCATGAAGCTGGGGAGAAATGAGAAAAATATTTTGCATCAGTGTTTTCTGTTGAAATGACATGGGAGAAATAAAATGTGGGGATATAGCTGCTGACAACATGTAAAATGACCATTCCTCAAGGAAGAGGTGCTGGACTTCTTGAAACGCATAAAAGTGAACAAACCCCCAGGAGCTGATCAAGTGTAATGTCTACCTCTGTGGGAAGGTAGCGAAGTGATTGTTAGACCCCTTGCTGATATACTTGTATCATCGATAGTTACAGGTGAGGTGGCAAAAGACAAGAGGTTAGCTAAGGTGGTGCTACTATTTAAGAAATGTGGTGAGGGAAAACCTGGGAAATATACACTGGTGAGTTTGACATCGGTGTTTGGCAAGTTGTCGAAGGGAACACTGAAGGAGGGGATTTACATATATTTGTAAAGGGAAGACTGATTAGGTTTCAAAAACATAGCTTTGTGCGCGGGAAATCATGTGTCACGAATTTGATTGACTTATTGACGAAATATCAAAAGTAATTTATGAGGTCAGAACTGTAGACGTGATCTATATCGATTTAGTAAGACATTTGACGATGCTACTCCTCGGAGTTTAGTTAGCAAGGTGAGATCTCAAGGCTCGAAGGTAAAGTAACAGAGGATGGTGGTAGAGTTTTGCGTTTCAGACTGGGTGTCTGTGGTTAGTGCTGTGCCACAAGGATTGGTGCTGACTCCACTGCTGTTCATCATTCATATGAATGTTTCGTATCGTTCGTAACTTTGCTGATGACAACAAAATTGGAAGTGTAGTGGACAGAGAAGATTAACCAACAATGCAATGGGAATTTTATCAGCTGGAACAATGGGCTGAGGAGTGGCAGATGGAGTTTAATTAGGCAAATGTGTGGTGCTGTATTTTGGAAATGCAAATACAATCTGACTGGTGCACTTAATGTCCTGGGGTGCGTTGCTGAACAGAGGTTTTGGAGTTAAAATGCATAGTTTCATGAAAGGAGAGTTGGAGGTAGACAGGCTAGAGAAGGAAGTGCTTGGAATGCTTTTCTTTATTTGTCAGAGCTCACACAGACCACCTGATCAGTAGAATGCAGGAGGGAGGTGTTGCAGCGGAGAGCTGTCTGGCTGGAACGAAAATAACTTTGTTCAAGACAGATGTTCACGAGTGTAATATGCCCCAGTCTGTGCAGCGGCGGCAGAGGTGGACAATTAGGGAGAATTGGCTGGAATCCTTTCAGGATACTGGGTGGGAGGAGATGTTGCATACATGTTGGGACACTGCCTGCAGGATGCTGGGAGGGGGAGCAGAACTTGCAAGATAATGGGAAGGAGGAGATGTTGAAGGATACTGGGTAGGAAGTCTTCTTGCAGGATGCTCGGTGGGAAGAGGTCTTGCAGGATATTATCTGGGATGAGACTTGCAGGATACTTGGTGGGATTAGACTTCAAGGACACTGGTTGGGTGAAGGCCTGTAGGATGCTGGGTGGGGGAATCTTTCAGTTTAATGGTTGGGAGGAATGTGCAGCAAAAATGGAAGAGAAATTAGTACGGTAAGGCATTATTAATAAGCAGGAAATAAAAATAGAATCTGAGGCTCGAGGCCTATACACTCAACTGGGAGCCTGGAAGGAATGAGAGTGGGAGAGAGAAGCCAGATTTGAAGGACCGTCTGTCATCAGAAGAAGTCTCAGGAAAGTGATATCAAAACAACAGAGTAAGTTCATTGGGTGGTTAGTAGCTTCTAATGTAAATATCTTTTCTGAGTTATTTTCATGTTGTCGGGCATTTGGAGAAATATTTCATTGATGAAGGATTTGTAGGAAATTTTAAATCTACATTTTTGAATCGATTTAATTAATTAGAAAAATGCAGGACAAAGCAATATTTTGTCCCTGCATTTTGTGGGAGCTGGTGGACCCCATACAGTTGGTGCTGATCACACCTGGAGCAAGAATTGGTTGCTTGACTAATCCAGCTCGGAGCCGATGAGCTGGAATCTGAACATCGAACTCCAGGGATGGGGAGCTTTCCCTGGGAGTTGTGTTTCGTGAGGCAGAAACATACAGCAGGTTAACGGAAGTGATATGTTGAACGGGGATGAAAAGATTTTGGAGTGGGATTGAGGAGATTCAGCTGTTTTAATCCGTTTGGGGACAAGCAACATTGGCGAGAGTGGGCAGGAGATCTAGTTTGGGGAATCTCAGTAATTAGGAACAGAACAACCGCGCAAGAGTTCAAGGGATAAATATATCGGTTATTTCATGAGTTAGGTCATAATTTGCAGAGAAATTAGGAAAGTAAAGAAGTAAATCAAAGGGTTAAGCGTGGAGCAGGAAAGAGGGGTCGCTTTTGATGGGACACTGCTGTCTGTCTTGTGGCAGGACGGAGTTGGAAACATTGGAATACGCTCCACCTGAACTCATCTGCAACCAGAATCCGAGTGAAAATCTTAAATGAGGTTGTCATGAAGATTTTGATCTCATTAAAGCAGGTGAGAGGGTCGGGTGCGTAGGCTTTGGAGATGATTTTAGAATTTCTAGAAAAAGTGATAGGGCAAGGAATGTTGACAATTTCAGGAAACAAACGGTCAGCACAACAGAAAAGAGGGCAACTATGATAAGAGGAGTGGTAAATGCAGGACGGAGATGTAATACTTGAACATTTACAGCGTACAAAAAATTAAATGTCCTTGTTTTGCCGATTGAAATTGTCAGTGTGATGTTTTGGGCATCACAGAGATGATACCACAAAGGAATAAGAGTTGGGAATCAATTACCAAGTGAACATATCCCAATGAAAGAACAGGCAGATAGGCTGCTGGGATGGCGTTGCCGAGAAATAAATAAAATAAAGTCGATAAACAAAAGCCATTCAGCGTCAGAAGGCACCGAGTCTCTGTGTATAGAGCTGAGAAAACGCATGGGAATGAAGTAAAATGAAAAAAAGGCTACAATGGGAGGTTGTACATGCCGCCGCCAAACTACTCAGGATCGGTTAGGGGGCATGGGACAGAAAATAAATGGAGAGATGCAACAGGCAATTAAGAAAGGCAATGTTACAATAATTGTCGGAGATTTCAGTAATCAGGTGGACTGCGACAACCTGGTTGGCCATAGATCCTAAGAATATTAATTCCCAGATCTTGGATCAGACTTTTATTGTGAAGCTTATATTAAAGCCAACTAGAACGCGAACATAGCACATAGATCTATATTGCACAGGAATGATGTTGTGCTGCACAGGACCTCAAATGAAACTACTCAATAAACACGTCTGCCTGCCCTTGATCATTGCCACCCCATTCCTTGCATTTTCATGAACTTGTATTTTTAACCACTCCTGTGCATCTGCGTCCACCACCCCACCTTAGCAGTACGTTCCAGACTACTGTCATACCCTGTACAAAAGCAAAGTGTTCGTCAGATCTCCTGCGACTTCATCACTCTGACCTTACATGCATGCCCCTTAGTTTTAGACATATCAATTCTGGGGAAAAAAAAGTTTCTGGCCGACAAGTCAATCTATGCATCGCATAATGGTATTGGCGTTTATCAAGACTGTCCTCAGCCTCCACTCTCCAGAGAAAACTATCCACGTTTTCTTTAGTGTCTTCTAACAGATGATAACCTCTCGTTCAGTCAACATCCTGGTAAACATCTTCTGCACCATCTCCAAAGCCTACAAATCCTTCTTGCAAAGAGGTGACCAGATATGGGCGCTGTACCCCGAATGTGGCCTAACTAGGGTACAAACGATTCTGAATTTGTCAAAGTGAAATGAGGTAGCCTTGATCAGGCAGCGCAAAGTGAATGATCCTTTGGCGATATTAAGCTTTCACTCTAAGATTTGAGAGGAAGAACTTTGAAACAAATGTGACAGTATAAAAATTGAGGGAGGAGCTGACCAGAGTTAATTGCAAGGGGAGCCGAGAAGGGAAGACAACAGGCCTGGAATTCCAGGAGTTTCACCGTGTAATTCCAGAGGCTTAAATTTGTCAAGGAGCAGGAAGCATACTAAAGGGAGAATGAGGCAAAGATGATTGTCAAAAACCTCAGGGAACCATAACGTAAATTAAAACTTCCACAATGTGTTGAAGCCAGATGATTTGCAAGCCTTTAAACACCTGAGGACAACTAAGGAAACAATATGCTGAGAGAAGATGAAATGATAAGCTGTCCAGTAATATTTAAGAATATATCAAGTATTTTTTTTATTATGTATGTTAAAACTGGGAGAGAAACGAGCGGGCAATTTACCACTGAGAATAAAAGCTGGGGAAGCAATAATTGAAAACAGAGAAATTGTACATTGCAACAGTCTGCATGGTGATCAGCACTCGCAGCAGTTTACCAGAACTTCAAAAGTGTCACAGGGCAGTGCTGTGTATCGTGGCTTTCACGACGAATGAGGTACCGGGGAAGCTACAAGTTCTGAAGATGGATACCAAATGGATTATGTCAAAGCCTCTAACAGGATATCTGTAGAAATTGTAGAAGCACTTTTGGTGATGCAGAAGAAATGGCTGGAATAATGGACAGAGTCTGAGGAGCCAAAATGGCTAATGCAATGTTTATGTAGGATGGGAATCAGAAGATGGTGCCAGTTAGCTCATGTTCTGTTGTTGCTA
This sequence comes from Chiloscyllium punctatum, assembly GCF_047496795.1. Classification (NCBI taxonomy): domain Eukaryota; kingdom Metazoa; phylum Chordata; class Chondrichthyes; order Orectolobiformes; family Hemiscylliidae; genus Chiloscyllium; species Chiloscyllium punctatum. Next base: position 16,682 of record NW_027311348.1, on the reverse strand, counting down.
ACATTTTAGAATTAGCACGACTTACAGGAAAAGTCATGTCTGCGAAACCTGTTACATTTACTTGAAGAGGCAATGAGAATTGTTGTCAAGATTAGCGTGGTGCTTTTTCCCGAAGGGTTTTTGACCAAAGAGTCAATTTTCCTGCTCCTCGGATTCTGCCTGGCCTGCTGTGCTTTTTGAGCACCTCTCTCATCTTGACACTAATCTTCAACATCTGCAGTACCCACTTCTGCCAATGACAGATTTTGTTTGCCAGCAGATGAGTGAACGTGATTTTTTTGGATTACCAGAAGGCCTTTGAAAAATTGCCACGTGGCGCCAGTGGAAAAAAAATACGACTAAATGATACTTGGGGCATGAAACTGTCAAAAATAAAGGAGGAAGGTTCACCGTCCTTACGAACAGTCACTGGTCCCGAACCGTTTACTCTGATTTGTCTTCACAGATGATGCAAGACCTGCTGAGCTTTTCTATCAACTGGTGTTTTGGGTATAAATCAAGGATGGGTTGTCTGAAAGATAAAGCTTTATTTCTGAGGAAGGCACAAGCTGATCACTCGAGTTTTGTGACCACAACTACTCACATTACACAGTAAGGATCTTTACGAAGGAATAGAAAGCATTTATGCTCAATTTGCTGACAACCCAACCGAAAGATAGAGGACGAGTAATATTGGTGAAGCGAGCAGTCTGCAGAATGACTGTACCGAAAGGGATGGTGGGCAGAAAAAAAAACTTCACGGGTGGAATAAAATACTTTGGTAGCTGGAATAGAGAAATAGACTTTTCGAAATTGGAACGACTTTGGTAATCTGAAGTTCAAAAGGGATTTAGCATTGCTTAATCTGGATTTCCCTAAGGTTAACATGCAGGTTTATTTGTCAGTAAGAAAGGGAAATCTAAATCGAAAATTCATGTAGTGAGGACCTATTTAGATCAGATATGACATACCACTGAGACTGTATAATGGTCTGGTCACAATATATTTCACATGATTGTAAGCAATTTTGAACTCTGCAACTAAGGAAAGATGTGCTGGCCTTGGACAGTGTCCAAAGTAGTTTAGAAGACTTAATTCGGGAATGTAAGTTCTTTCATATATGGAATGGTTGAGGACTTGAGGTCTCTACTCAATATGGTTTGATGGTGGGTTGTGGGAATGCTGACAAGCCTGGATGGAGTGAATTTGGAGAAGACAATTTCACCAGTTGTACAGCCTGAAATGCAAGGGCAAAATGTCACAGGGCATGGATAACTCTTTACAACTGAGACCAAGAGAAATTTATTTCGGTTGAGGGCAGTGAATCTGTGGTACACGTTGCTATAACATCTTGCACATAAGGACACATCATGTGTACTTAAGACAGGTATTGTGGGTTAGTGACGAGCAACGGAGTCATGACTTACAAGGACGAGTCATCACCTTAAATCCTTGGTCTTGACGACATGATACTGAAAGATTAGCCTCTGGGATAACAGCAGAATATACTGAACAATCGCACGAGAGATACAAATAATTCCACCATTTCCATGAACCCAGAAAGCAGGCTGTCAGTGAGTTCAAGATGCATATTGCCACTCTGACGACTCATTGTTTCAAAGAGAAAGTAGCTTTCCTCCACTCACAGCTGTCCTACTTCGAACTTATCAGTGTTATTTTTCTTTTCCTAAGTTTCCTCGTTGTTGCAGAGCCAAGATGAGGTTTGAATGTCTGAGGCGTGGGAATTTAATCAGTTTCAATGTATCATATCAGTTCTTGACTCCCAGAACAGTAGAGGCAATGGCCCAGACTGTTAAGGAAGGTCCTTTGAATGTCTCTGCCCAGGTGGACAGTTCACCCGTGTACCCCTTCTGAATCTCCTTTCCAAAGAGTTTCAAAAGAGGAAAAAAGTTGGTGTCTGGATTTTCCTTTTGTTTCTCCTGAACATATTTCCATGTGCCAATTGTCAATATTTTCGCAATTTATCTTTGGAAATATCAGAGTTGGACTACGTCCAGATATTAAGAAAAAGCAGTTTAGTAGAGATAATCTCCAGGCCAGAATTGTTTTCTTTGGAGAAAAATGTGTTAACTGTAGATTTCCTGGGTTCTTTAAAATTATTGGGTACGAGGTTGGATAGAAAAGGAAGTTATAGAGTTATGCAACGTGGAAACAAGCACTTCAGTGCAAGTCATTCCGCAGGGCTGCTATTAGACTGCTAGAATTGGAGGTGCTGAATGAAATAAGTGGTTCATAAAATGAATGGATAGAATGATGGAGAATCTCGGCAAGTTTGGCAGCATCTGTGCAGAGACAAACAACAACAGGGTTTTGAGTCTGGTATGATTCTTCTTCAAAACACGAGTTTCCTCAATGGGAGTAAGTGAACCTTGAGAACATCTGGGTGTAGTTTGGTGGCATTTCTTGTAACTTAGCTGTGACTAACTGAACCAGAACGCAGTTAAAAATTGCAACGTGAAGAAATGCAGTCAGGTGGATTGAGGTGCGCTGGTAAACCTCAAAGTTTTGCCTTATCAATGCACATAAATATTTGGCCACAGCTAGAATACTGAGCAGGAGTTTATTATTTGGAAGAAAGGATAAACGGAAGAGATGAAGAAAGGGAAGAAGGCGCAAGGATGGAAGGAATGAAAGCAGGAAGGGAGGATGCAAGGAATTTCAATTAACGAGCACTGACTGCACAATTTCGATACGCATGTCAGCATATTGGTGATGTGAAACAAAACAAAAGTGCAAGGAGACGTGTTTACAGCAAGACTGTAGAAAAGTACTTAAAACCTATCGTCAGAAAACTGCGCTGAGTAGCATTGACGTCGGGGCAGTTAAAGGCCAGAGCGACGGAGGGAACACTTTCTGTTCTGATTTGCATCAGTGACAGTGAGATATTTCCAATCTGTCCCAGAAATTAGAACCAGAGTTTTATAACATATGTGCAGAAAATATCAATAATACATTAACATTGCGTGAGTACAAATGTGTGATCATCGAATTTTGTGCCATACATTTCTTAGTTGCTGCAACTAGATTCCGTCACTTAATGAATCATGATTGAGAGTGGTCCATGATGAGGTACATCAATTGAGGGTGAACCCCTTGTAGATGTTTTCCGGATAGTTTATTTTTTACAGCGTTCTATGAGAACAGTAAAAGGGCACAGCAACACCTTCTTGAACTCCTCACGGAACTTGTTCTGGGATACTGCATAGATGAATACATTGTTGCAGGAGTTGAGTAATTGGAACAAGTTCGTTGTCTCTTGCAGGACGTAGTTTAAGTCTTTGAAATTCAAGTTGTTGATGTATGCATCACCCTTAATAAGTAAGTACAGGAAATGTCCAACTTCGGTGGACCACAACAGCAGGAAGCTGAGTGAAATGGCAAAGAGCAGGACGATGGATCTTTTACGGTTTACCATCTCGGGGTCACTGCCATTTTCAGTACTTACAAGTTTCCGACGGAGTTTGCTGGCTGTGATGATGTGTTTTACGGTCAGGACGTTAAGAAGCAGGATGAGGAGGAATGGGAGAAAGGGGGTTAAGATGTGCTCCATCCAGTCATAGGCCTGCCAGACCGGCAAAGTATAAAAGATAGACTTTATACCACAGAACCAGGCTACCCCATCTAGGATGTAGAAGGCCCTGTAGATGATGTACAAAGGGAAATTTTTAACACAACTCAAAATGCAGACCATTACTATGATCAGCAACGCAGTTTTCGCAGTGCAGTATCTGATCTTCAGGCTCTGCAAGCAAATGAACACAAAGCGGTCGATGGTGAAGGCTGCAGTTAGCCAGACGGAGATGTCCCGGCTGCAGCGAACCAGAATTGTAGTCAGTCTGCATATGGGGGTGGTGGACAGAACACTGTTGCTAAAATAAATGCGGCTGATTCGGTTAAGTATGCATCCAGTGACAATAACAAGGAAATCTGTCATCGCTATGGCCATCAAATAGTAGGTGATGCATCTGGAGAGTCCGCACCGCCCTCGGAATAGAATTGCAATTGCCATCAAGTTGGCTGTGTTGGATAAAAAAGTTAAATAGTTTCTTCAAATACGAAGTGTAAAGAAAGGCATTACCTAAATGTTACCCAGACAGATGTCACCAAGTGGACCCCAAGAAACACATACTGCCTCACCCTATCTGACACTGAAACCCTTCTAAACCACCTCCAGATGCAGGCTCACCCACATTCATAGGAATTTTTGAGTAGAATGGTCTGAAATATCCACAACTGACACCTAAACCATTAGGCTTCAGGACTCTGCTCACTGGCAAATTCGCACCACTGGTGGCAATTTATTCTCTTCAGTGAACAGTATTCGTTTTGATACTCATAACCGTTCACTTTCCCATTATTATCTGAGCTGTCAAATTTTCTCCAAATCGACCCTCTTGGAAAATCATGATAATTAACATTCAACACGTGACGTTTTTGCCTTTAATGTTGAGATGGAATTCCCTTCTTCAAAGCACACTGTCTTTCCTTCTGTATGTCACTCCTCATATCCTAACATTTTGATAATAAACTCCTTCATCTGTTCCTGTTTCCGTTTGTGCAAAATATGTTTGTGAAACTCCCTGTGAAATACCACACTATTCGTATTGCAGTGTCTGCAAACTAAAGCAACTCCATGTACACACATGTGAGCAAGACGTGAAAGGAAAGTTTCAACACGATAGTAAATAGATATCTTACTGATGAATAACTAATGCATATTTTACAAGATCAATGTGAAATGCAAAATAAAATGCAACAACATGAGCCAAAATCTGAAGTAAAATAAATTCAGTTTTATTTTTATTCACCTCTGGGAAAAGTATCAAATATTAATTCCTTGCAGCACTCAAGGCAGGTGAACATTTGCAGCTTATGGAATTAACTACTTCATAAATTAGCATTGCAGATTTTTTTAAATCCATGCACACAGTTGTTGATTACATTGCATCGAACAGAATATGTGTCCTGCAGACATTTATTTAAGTAATTGATTCAGCCATTCCACCTTCCACTCATCTACGTCATGGCTGATCTTCTTTATCAACGTCAATATAAGATCGGTGCAGGAAAATGCACTTCACGACATGACTAAGCTGCAGGCTCATATGCCATTACATCTACGGCATTTATTTTAGTTTAACATTAAACTTGATCCTTAATAATGCAACAGATTATTGTTCAGGCAATACTATTTATTAATTCATATATGCACTATCTAGTAAGTGAAATGTGTGTCATAAATCATTGAATATATTCTTACATTTCTCAATGATATAAGTGCAAATAATGCACTATAACTCTCCATAATGATTCATAACATGCAATAAAATACAATAAACAAAATGACAATACCATCTAAATGTTCCTGGTTTATGTCCCTCACATTTACAGAGGGGTGAATCTTTAAAAAATTGGGCAAGGGATAAAAGGAACTTCAGTGAAGATTTCCAAATAACTAAGTAAATTCTTTATAATTCATTTCTTACCTGGGATTCCAACAACGGCAACTAAGGGATGGCTAATGGCATAGAAGAGCCCTTTCACTGGCCCATGCATGACCGTTCGCAAGTAATTCAATCTTCCAAGTTGAGCTGTTTAATTTTGTGAATATTCAGATTGCCCTTCATTTATTTTATCTGACAGTCTCCAAGGGAGCAATTAAATTGCATCAGGCACTCAATTTTCGATCAATGAACAAACAAACCACATTTTGTATTTGAAGCATTGCCGGGGGAGGGTCCTAAAATATTTATTTTTGTAGCTCTCTTCCCCCATATTCACGCCGAGTATTCCCACCAAACTGGCTGACAGCAGATAATGACGAGAGTTACTATTTCGAACCCTCTCTCTTCTCATCATTCCAGCCAGATTCCTCATGTTTTCAGCACCTCAAACGTCAGATAAAGTCCTGTGTTTTTTTGATTGCTGATGTTACTTTATAATTTTATTTACAGTTGAAAAGTTGGAAAAATCTTGGTAAAATAAGATGATTATTGAAATGCAATAAAATGAGATCAAAAATGTGTACAGGTCATCTGCCAAGTTCGAAATTCAAATCAAATTGTGTCCTCGACCAAACCACATTCAGAATATACATCAGAATGATCGAGAATGAAGTCATAAATGTTGGTGAAGAATAAATAGGAACGTGCATTACTTAAACAAAATGACCGACAAAGTGGAGTGGAATACGGACTGAAACACGACATAGAAATTCTCGAGCCGAATATAAGGAAAAGAGAGATGGTTAATGCTGTGTGAAGACAAACACGGTCTGACATAGTAATAACTGAGAGGGACTAGTTCCAAAATACATGAATGCAAGTGTCTAAGCTAAGCTTTCTGGCCAATCTCCAGTTGTTATTGAGAAAGAACTGATTGGACAGGGCAATCTGTTTGGTGGAGGTTACCAGTGAATGTCCCTACACCGGAAACTTGATCCAGCGATGCAGAAGCAACGGGAATATATTCCGTACTGAAATTTGCACGGGAATTAACAGATGGTTGTGTTCCCATGAATATGCTGTCCTTGCTCTTTGTGATGAAAGTTGTCATGCGTTTGCAATGTGTTGTCGAAAAAGGCTTGACGAATTTATGGACGGATTATTTGTCGATCAATACACTGTTTCAACATTAAAAAGAAAGCAGTGCCGTTGCTGGGAATCCAGAATTAAACAAACTGCTGGAGAAACTGAGCAGGTTTTCCAGCATTTAAAGAAAAAGAAACAACGTTCAACTTTCAAAGTGGAGAGGAATGGTCTCTCGAACCGAAAAGTTAACTCTGATTTCTCTCCGCAGTTGCTGCCAGACATGATGAGCTTTTCCAGGAACTGTTGGGATTTTCTTCTGCTTTACAGCATCGACAGATTGGTGTACTCGGATTTTCAAGTTTCATCACTCTTTTGACTCTTCTTTGGTCCCGTCTATGTGCAGCGTTGTATACAATATCAGTCCAGTGGACTCCTTTATCTTAAATGTTGTCAAGATTCTCGCGTGTTGTGGGAACTGTACACCTCCAAGGAAGTAGGCACGTTACATCATATTACTGTCATCGGCTTGGAGGTCGTGAAACGTCTTTTTGTTGTCAGTAGCTAAGTAACTCATTGCAGGAACCCCAGTCTCCGATCTTCACTTGAAGCCACCGTACTCACAGGCATAGCCCTGATCAGATTCTGGTAAATGGGAAGAATCTGGATGTTGGTCGTGAAAGACTCAACGTTGGTCATGAAAGACCCAATAGTATTAATGTAAGGGACGATTGTTAAATTCGAGCTTTGGAATGTTCTCTCTTGTCTTCTAATCTCTTGTCGAACATGGAAATAGAAGCAACAAGTCCGTTGTTTACACGCTAATCATCATATGTCCAATTATTCTAATGTTACTTTCCAAGAAATCCCCATAATTGCGACTTGGTCCAAAGCTTTGTTTACAAAGGCGTTTCAAAACCTCATTGGTACACTTTTTTCCCTGCTATGCTACCTTTTATGCAGTGAGTTGTGGGTGCCATGTGTGTGATTTTATTTCCACAAATCGTCTCGACGCCTCCTTTCTCGTATTGTGGAAACGTTTGCTGGAATTACTGACAGCTTGAATAATGAGAAGGTTTTATCCTAACTGCCCTATCGCTGTCCTCAAAACTTTTGTTAACGCTAATTTAGACTACATTACAATTCATGAGAATAAAGTTTAGATTTGTCGTAATGAGAAACTGAATTACATTTACACACTCATAGGGAAATACAGATACATATAAACCTAAACGTTTGGAGCACTGAATAATCAAATTTGCATAAAACAAAGATGTCATTTGTCACCTTGCCTGAGTTTCTTCGTTTTCTGTTTCGACCCTTATATAAGCGATCTTGGTGAGCGAAATGTTACAGACGTCCAGCATCCGGAGTATTTTTCTTACATCTCGGCGATTTGATCCAGTGAAGGACTTGTTTGCCTTTGCTTTTGAAAACTATGATTAAGAATAATCGAATCCCTACAGTGCAGAAACAGGCCCTTCAGCCCAACAACTTCACACCGACCATCTGAAGAGAAATCCACCCAGACCCATTCCCCAACTCTGTGACAAGATATTTTCCTCTGACTAATGAAGGAACTGACATATCCCGGAACACCATGGGCTATTTAGCAAGAGTAATCCACCTCACCTGCACAGCTTGGTATTGGGGGATAAAACCATAGCACCCAGAGGAAACTCATGCTGACAGGGAGAGCACGTGCAAAATTCACACAGACAATCGCCCGAGGCTGGAATCAAATCCAGGTTCTGTACACTGTGTGACAACAGTGCTAATCACTGAGCCACTCTGTTGTATCAAGTTTTGAAGAATAATTAATCGCATTGCATAGTCAGGACAGTAAGCAGGTAAATATGAAATCCAGGAACAAATGCTGAGGAAAACACATGGTAATGTTTGGAACGAGGTACAGTTCAGAATTAGAATTTGTGACCATAAAATACATGATCAGAATTAGTCCATTTGGCCCATTCAGTTTGCTCCTTAATTTGATCTTCCTTTTACGGTTGACAACCTAGTCTTCCTGCCTTCTCCATTTAATCTTTGATACCCTAAACAATCAATAACCTTTATATTTCTAGCATAAGTGCACTTCACCTGCGCACCCTTCTATGTGACCGTGTTCCGCAGATTCACTAACGAGAAGCAGAAGATAAATGGCATTCTGTCATTTCTGAAATGTCCTCCCTTCACTCTGAGACTCTGCCAGTGTGTCCCAGAAACTCCTAAAAGCGAAAATGCTTTCTCCACATCCACCATATTCAGACTTCACAGAATTCTGTAAATTTCACTGAGTTTTCCCCTCACGCAGCTAAATTCCGTGACGTGCAGAGTCAACGGCTTCTCACATGACAACCATTTCATTCCCGGGATCAATATCGTATTCCTGCTCTGGATTCACCTCAACAAAAGACAGCACATCCTTCCCTCATTATAGGGAGCATAACTGCTCATACTATTCCAAATGGATTGCAACCAGAGCATTATACAATTTTGAGCAGTGAATCGCTGTTCTTGTATTCGACCAATTTTCGAAATGAATGTTAAACCTGTGTTTACCTTCGTAACTGTGAACTGAACCTGGATGTTAAAGTAAGACAATCGTAAACTAGAACTAGATAAAAACAATGACTGCAGATGCTGGAAACTATAGTTTAGATTAGAGTGGTGCTGGAAAGGCACAGCAGTTCAGGCAGCATCCGAGGAGCAGTAACATCCTCGTTTCGGGCAAAAGCCCTTCATCAGGAATACAGGCAGAGACATATGCCTGTATTCCTGATGAAGGGCATTTGCCCAAAACGTGGATTTTAATGCTCCTCGGATGCTGCCTGAACCGCTGTGTGTTTCCAGCACCACGCGAATGTAAAGTAGAACTCCAATATTCATTTGCACTTCACGTTTCCAAAGACTTTCCCCGTTGAGGAAATCCTCTGAACCTCTATTTTTTCCACCAAATCCACGTTTTCCCACAATGTTTTTCAGCCACAATTCCTTTCCTTATTCTCCTGGGCCGTTCAAGTCTTTTCCAGCCTCCCCGCTTTCCCAACATTTCCTGACTTTCCAAATATAAATGTAGCATCTGCAACGTTAGCAGCAATACCCTTGGTGTTGTGTTCAGATTTTCAAGATGTAATTTGCATAATTGTGGTTCTGTCACTGACCGTGTGGAATTTCCACTACACATTGGAAGCCATACTGAAATGGGACCCTTTATTTCCCACTGTCTGTCTTCTGCCGTTTTTAAAACTGCGGGCTTTTTTTTTCTCATTTGCCAGCCTTCTGTGTGGTAAGCTGTCTAAAAGAGTGTTTGTATACACTGGCTCTCCTTTGTCTAATTTGTTCGCTATGAACAAGAATTTGCAACAGATTTGTCAGGCATGATTTTCCCTTTAAAAAAACCATTCTGTCTCAGCACTATTTTACGACACACTTCCAAATAATCAGCAATCTTATCTTTCATAATTGACTCTTAACAGCGACGACGACAGGCTAACCAGTCACCAATATTCCGTGTTCCACCTCACTGGCTTCCTGAACAGAAATTTAACTGCAGTCATTTTCCTGTACGCCGGTACCTCACTAACTCAGTGTTTGCGGAATGGTCAACAATATTATCTCGAAAGATTTCTACAGCGATGTCGGTCAGAACACTGAATTGGATCACATCGGTCCAGGTGATGTATCTCGCTTCAGAACATGCATCTTCCCGAACACCTTCATCTTAGTGATGTTCCCTGCACTTATCACTGTCCCCTGAATCTCGTTAAGTTCTGGTCTGCAAACTTTCCACCATGGAGGCTGATGAAAACACTGATTCAGTTCCGCCACCATTTCTTGTTCTCTGCGACGACTCTTCTAAACTCATTTTCCAGTGATCCAATGTCCACTCTAATCTTTCCCTTACCTTGTATATGTCTCAAAATTAAAGATTTTGAAATCTTTCATATTACTAGGTTGCGTACCCCTTTATACAGTCACTCCGAATTTTTTTAGCAGAGAAGGCTGTCAAATTCGTTTCACTGGAATCTTTAAAAACGGCATCGACGTATGCCTTTTCTAATAGACAAGACCCACTAAACCCATAAAACTGTTGGGAAAGAATGTGGAATCATGGCGTTGATGTACAAGTTCAGTCAAGGTCATGATGAATGGATCAGTTTGCTCGATGGGTCTGTGGACTATTCCAGCTTCCAGTTACCATTTTTGTGTGAACTAATGTCACTTTTTAGGGTCTTCGGGCATCACTTTCTGAAATGTTAGCATTTAGAGTGTCAATGATAGTACACTCACGGAAACTCCAGCACTTACAAATGCCTACGTTGGAGCTGCATCACTAGTCCTTCACCCAAACTCCTACAAAACCCTTCCCAGCAAACTCGTTGGAATAACATTTCTGATTGACAAAGTGAGCTGAGAACCCTCTTCTTCTGGGGCAGGTATTGAAAAATAAATGTTCGTCGACTCCACACGTTGTGAAAAATAATCAACAAAATATGGCTGATTTTTGGAATTGATTGGAACGGTAGAATGTTACAAATGATCGGCCCTGATTTTATTGAAATGCAGAAAAAGGAGAGAATGTGAAATATGCTGCTGAGGTTGCATTGCTTATGTCCTTTTTTATTCAATTGTAAATTATTTTACACCAGGGAAAGAATTTAATGAGGTTTAATCTGATCTGATATTGTAAACCAAGCGGATCTACATTGCCCAGAAAAATAGGGAAAAACGAGACGATTACAAAGCGTTTTTAAATTATTCATTAGATCAAGGAGGTTTTACGATGCTGTTTGATTAAAAATATATTTTGTCCTCGTGTTTTTTTTTTCTCAGGGAAGTTCATAAATACAGAAGTGCCAAAATATACGCTTTTTCAATGGCATTGGAGTAGCCAGTTCTCCAATTTCACATGTTCTTTGACTACTTTGGTTCAGTTGTAGTAGAGAAGCTGCTGCAATACACTGAAAGAAGATCTGTTGCGACAGCAGATGATTTTTGATCAATTGTTCTCTCTGAAGTTTCCACTATTTGTAAGAACTTCAGTCTGAATTTATCTTTTGCCAAAGCGTGTATGTTTGTTGCACAAATTGGTACAGCTCCTTGGGTAAATTCTCACATCCAGTCTATTGAGTTCTCTATCAGTGAGCGTATTCTAAATTCCATTTCCTCCTTTTTTCGTTTTTCAGCTGTAGTGTTTAAATACATTCTGCTTTTCTTAGGGCCAAGTGACCTGCGCAGCTGAACCAAAAGATGGAGCAATCTCTTCACATCTGCCTTTAAAATCACAAAAAAAACTTACAAGAAAGTAAGCACAGTATATGCTGCAGATCAGAGTCGAAGTGTGTTTTGCTGGGAAAGTACAGCCAGTCAGACTGCATCCGAGGGGCTGGAGAATCGCAGTGAAGGACATAAGCGCTTCCTTCCTGCTGAAGGTCACCTTCTTTACGAAGCACTTATAGCCAAAATGTCGGTTTTCCAGTTCTCCGGATGCTGCCTGATTGGCTATGCTTTTCCAGTATCATACTCTTCGAGAAAAATTGGAGCGGAGAACAGCAGAGCACAATGCAGACCCTTCAAAGTTTTGTGCCGAACATTTAACTTCATCCAAGGTCAAACTTACTTGCACATTCCTCAATTTATTGCCGCCCATGTGCTTCTCCAGCAGTCGCTTAAATATTCCTAGTGTCTCTCACTCTACTATCACTGCTGTCAGCGTATTCCACGAATCCATGAATCTCTGCATAAAGAAGCTGTCTCTGACATCTCCCTTATACCTTCCTTCAATTACTTTAAATTTATGACCCATTTCTGCCCTGGAGAAAAGTCTCTGGCTCTTACCTCCATCAATGCGTCCTACAGCTTATAAAATCCTATCATGTCACCACTCTTCTTTCTTCTATCGTGTGAGGAAAATCCGAGCTCACTCACTGTCAGTTCATAAGACAAGCCCTCCAGTCCAGGCAGCATCCTTGTAAATTTCTGCTGCATCGTCTCTAAATCATATCAATCATTCCTCCAATGAGGCGATCAGAACTGGTCCCAATGTTTCAAATGTGGGATGACCAGGTTATACAGAGCTCCAGGAAAAGCTCACGGCTCTTAAACTCAATCCCCCGTAAAAGAAATAAAATAAAACTTTCTTACCAACTCTTTCAAATTGAATAGAGTGATCTACATCCATGGACCCAATGATGCAGCTGTTCCTGCACATTGCCAAGAATCCTACCTATAATTCCGTATTAATCTTTCAAATTCGACCTTCCAAAATGAATCATTTCGCCTTAATCCAGGTTGAGCTTCATCTGCCGCTACTCAGCACAGCTCTGCATAGTTTCCATGTTACCTTGTACTCTGGAAAAACCCTCATCAGTGTCTGTAATGCCAATGAACTTTTGTCATCTGCAGACCTACGAGCACACTCTTCAACTTCTTTATCCAAGACATTTGTATAATCAACAAAGAACAGAGGCCCAGAAACAGATGGCAGCAGGAGACCACTGGCCATCGATCTGCAGGCGGAATACTTCTTATCCATTACCACTCGCTCTTATCTTTCCAACAGCCAATTGTGCATCCACAATTCCTTATATCCCATATCTCCTAACTTTCTGGATTTGGAATAGGCTCTGCTCTACCTGCATAGTTTTTGAGTATCTCTGTCCATAACGTTTTGCGGGCTTTTCTGTGGACCTGTTCGATAATTCCAATTTGGGTACAGTGTTGTTGGACTGAAAGGCAGCGATTGAGAGTTGTTGGGTCTTAGTTTTTGGATGTTGTGTTCAACTGATATAAACAGTGCTTGGTGTACTCATGGCTCAATCTGTAACGAATATCTTTCCAGAGGGAAGACGTGACTTCGAGCAGTTCTGCCAGAAGAGAACAAGCTAATGCTGCTTGAATTTATAAACTAGATGGAAATGATGTTGTTTTCATTCTGCGAAAAGGAGAGTAAATTCCAGCAATAGCTCGGCATTTGATCTTGCTGAAAGTATGACCACGATCTTTGAAAATTGCGAATAAAGGCAAAGGAAAGAGAAAATGATTGAATCACCCACGCAGAACAATAAAAAAGAGAGAATGAATCACGTTAGTAAAACAAAAAAAGAAAAGGAGGAAATGGGGAAAGAGAGGTAAGAATGAAAGAAAGAAAGAGAAGAAAGTGGAAAAAAGAGCAATAAGAAAAAATGAAAGACAGAGAGAGAGAGGAAAGGGCCAACGTGAGAGAATTGAACTTCCGAAATTGGGAATTCAATAGGAAAGTCGGCATAAAATAATGGAACTGAAGAAAGAAGTTTGGATTAGTGAGGAAGATTGTGTTGATGTACAAAACCATCACAGTCAAAGACCAGATTTCGATCCATATAAATAGATTCAAGCGATACATAAATCTAATTCGAAAGACGTTGAAGTCATTTTCCTCACATTATAGAATTTGGCCAAGCAATGGACATGGCCAATGAACATGTGGGTTTGGTTGTTCCAAAAACAGCTTGTACGTACACCTCATGATATATTTGCATGACTAACCGCAGAGGTATCTCTAGATTATGAGTAGGTGACGAAAACCAAATGTGGTACATATAAGCTTGTGCCAGAACTGAGGCATAATTTCAGAAATCTAACGTGGGATTCTGGTCAAACACAAACTGAGCTTGAAATGATTACACATGCCATTTCCCTAATCTGTTGCCTCCGATTCGTCTGCTCCACCTTGGTGGGACACGACGTCTACCCGCATATCGTTTCAAAGAACATCTCCAGGACACCCGCACCAACCAGCTACCACCCCATGGCGGAACACTTCAATTCCCCCTCCCACTCCGCCAAGGATACACAGGTCCTGCGCCTCCTTCATCGCCTCTCACTAGCCAAAGGACACCTAGAGGGAAAACAGGGCATCTTTCACATCGGAAGCTGCCAAACACATAGCATCATGTCAATTTCAAAAGTTTTATAATATTCCCTCCCTCCAGCTTATCTAAGATCCCACCTTTTGAATCAACCCGTCCCTCATGACTGTTCTTACCTGGTCATCTTCCTTCCAACCTATTCTCTCCCCCATCCTCTCTGACCGATCACGTTTAGCCCTATCTGCATCTACCAATCTTACACTCAGCCACCTTCCCCCGGGCCAACCGCTGCCCAAGTTATCTCTCCAAACCATCGGATCACAGCTTCATTTCTGGTTAAGTGCTTTTGCCCGAAACATCCATTCTTCTGCTCCTCTGAAGCTACCTGATTGGTACTTTTCTTCCAGCACCACACTCTTGACTCTAATCTCCAGCATCTGCATTCCTCCCTTTCACCTTGTTCAGTTACCTTCACGGCGAAGATTTTTTCAAGGGTGCCTATATTGAAGTTCTCCTCCTTTCCCGACAGGGATCTCAGTGAGACTGCCGCTCACTGCAAACAAAAGGTTGCCTCCACTGCCCTGAAGCGCTTCAGCCAGGTCCTGAAGCAGACTCGCTATCAGAGTTATATCTCCTCCCACCCTAGAACCGACGGATGCAATATTGACTCCGAACTGCATTCAGACCAACACAATTTGGATCTGAACAGGACAACCAGTACCTGCTACAAATTCAAAACCTCCAGAAATGGCACTTCTTCTGGACACTCTACTCCACAGTTGTTAAATCCCAACACCTTATCTCTCTATCGTCAACCCTGCCCAAGCTGAAGACCACAATGTCTCAGAACTACAAAGGATCTCTGCTGTTTTCCATCTTCAGAAGAAGTCATGCACGTAATTTTTCATCTACAAAATATCGGAAATCAAAAACTGGAAGTTCAACAATTTTTCATGTGAACACCACAGTAGTCCGGAATCATCGAACATTCCAGAAGATTTCGACGGCCTGCAGAACTGATATCCGTCCCCCCAAGGCCATGTGGCGGCTCCAACCACCAACTTCATGATGAACGAAGACGTCACTTGCGTCGCTGCTGCTCAACAGCCCACAGCCACAGCTGAACATGCCACCACCCCGCCTGCCAGACAGACATCCACCGCCGCGACCACTGCAAGATCACCTGCTGCCTCAACCGCTGTAAGATACACCGCCGCCAAAACCAAAGCGAACCAGAACATTACCTCTGCAGCCGTTGTGGCTGCGGCAGCAGTCACTTCCAACCTCTGACATCAGCTACAACATGCATTCCGCCACTTTAGCTTCTATAGCTGCCGCAGGAACAAGCACTTTCGTCCCCACTGCTGCCATTCACCTGAACACCGCCAATAACACTCCTTACGCAGATCTCACATTATATCCTCTGACCCCCGAAGCCTTGGGTGATCCCACCTTCCATAAATAGCGTCAACCCCAGTCACTCCCCAACCGCGTCCACTCTAGTTACAGTCTCTACTTGCACTTCTAGTTTCTGTCTGCACCCGGTTCTAGCTCCCAGTCCTGTTGTATTTTCGCTTTCCTCCCAGGCTATACCCTCACTGAAGATTAAGGATCATTGTTCCGCAAAGGCCTTCCTTCAACCCTATTCACTTCCGGATCAATAAATTCAACGTGCATTGTGACATCTGCCACCTCTGTCTCGATGCTTATGATTTCCACGAAAAATCCCGCACACTTCTTCTCTCGCCTCCGACACGCCCCATCAACCTGAATACTACGTGCTGGTCTGTTATCTGCCTTCGGTATCTTTATTTACAACTGCTGCTGGGACACTAACTGCCTCAACATGTCGACCCTCCTGACACAATGCAACATCGAAAGCTCGCAACTCGCAACCCTCCACTCCCTCTGCTCGAACTCCAACCACACAATCGAACCAATGAACAAGGGAGCATAATGGTAGTTTGGTGCACGAACTTCTTCACTGCTGAAGCTAGATGCGAACGCCGAACATTTCTTTCTACTGGCCCCTCGACTACGGCCTCACCTGCAGTCACCAATCCATAATCTCCCAGACCATACACAACCTCATCAAATTAGGGGATCTCCCACTCACAGATTCCAACCTCAAAGTTCAGTCAGCTGCACTGCCGGGACTGTCCAAGCTGACACAACGGTTTGGCCTGCTCCTGCTCATGGAAACCCACAGCCACGATATTCTGATACTGTCCTATCCCCCAGTCCATGAACTCCCCACACACTTTCAGGACACCACTGACACCCTCTACCTCATCGAAGACAT
>NW_027311347.1:0-29915 GCF_047496795.1 Chiloscyllium punctatum | reverse complement strand
TATGAGCAGTCACGTCCACCCCCATTCCCTTTTGGACCACTTCCCACGGTACGAAATGCATGAAAATCGGCCTGTACACGGGGGAGGGAGCCGCCTCGAAGACGAGACCGTCGGCAGAACCGCCGGAATCAAACCCGGACTGAGCTACCAGGCTCGGAAGCGCCAAAGTCGGTATGAGCAGTCACATTCACTCCCATCCCCTTTGGGCCGCTTCCCCGGTTCGAAATGCACGAAAATCGGACTGAACACGGGGGAGGCTCCCCCCCTCCAAAACGAGACCATCGGCAGAATCGACGGGTCAAACCCGGCCGAGCTACCCGGGTTAGAAGCCTCAGAGTCGGGTTGAGCAGTCACGTTCACTCCCATCCCCTTTTGGACCTCTTCCCACCGTTGGAAATGCACGAAAATCGGCCCTGTACACGGGGGAGGGTCCGCCCTCGAAGGCGGGACCGTCGGCAGAAACCGCCGGGTCAAACCCGGCTGAGCTACCCGGCTTACAAGTCTCAAAGCCGGGTTGAGCAGTCACGTCCACCCCCATTCCCTTTTGGACCACTTCCCACGGTTGGAAATGCACGAAAATCGGCCTGTACACGGGAGAGGCACCCGCCTCGAAGACGAGACCGTCGGCAGAACCGCCGGGGTCAAACCCGGCTGAGCTACCCGGCTCGGAAGCGCCAAAGTCGGTATGAGCAGGTCACGTTCACTCCCATCCCCTTTTGGACCGCTTCCCACGGTACGAAATGCATGAAAATCGGCCTGTACACGGGGGAGGCACCCGCCTCGAAGACGAGACCGTCGGCAGAACCGCCGGGTCAAACCCGGCTGAGCTACCCGGCTTACAAGTCTCAAAGTCGGGTTGAGCAGTCACATTCACTCCATCGACTTTTGGGCAACTTCCCACGGTTCGAAATGCACAAAATTCGGCCTGAACACGGGGGACGCTCCCCCCTCGAAGGCGAGGCCGTCGGCAGAACCGCCGGGTCAAACCCGGCTGAGCTACCCGGCTTAAAAGTCTCAAAGTCGGTATGAGCAGTCACATTCACCCCCATTCCCTTTTGGACCACTTCCCACGGTTGGAATGCATGAAAATCGGCCTGGACACGGGGGAGGCTCCCCCCTCGATGACGAGACCGTCGGCAGAACCGCCGGAACAAACCCGGCTGAGCTACCCGGCTTACAAGTCTCAAAGTCGGTATGAGCAGACACGTCCACCCCCATTCCCTTTTGGACCACTTCCCACCGTTGGAAATGCACGAAAATCGGCCTGTACACGGGGGAGGCACGGCCTCGAAGACGAGACCGTCGGCAGAACCGCCGGATCAAACCCGGCCGAGCTACCCGGGTTAGAAGCCTCAGAGTCGGGTTGAGCAGTCACATTCACCCCCATCCCCTTTTGAACCTCTTCCCACCGTTGAAATGCACGAAAATCGGCCTGTACACGGGGGAGGCCCCCCTCTCGAAGACGAGACCGTCCGGCAGACCCGCCGGATCAAACCCGGCCGAGCTACACGGCTTACAAGTCTCGATGTCGGTATGAGCAGTCACGTCCACCCCCATTCCCTTTTGGACCACTTCCCACGGTACGAAATGCATGAAAATCGGCCTGTACACGGGGGAGGGAGCCGCCTCGAAGACGAGACCGTCGGCAGAACCGCCCGGATCAAACCCGGCTGAGCTACCAGGCTCGGAAGCGCCAAAGTCGGTATGAGCAGTCACATTCACTCCCATCCCCTTTTGGGCCGCTTCCCACGGTTCGAATGCACGAAAATCGGACTGAACACGGGGGAGGCTCCCCCTCCAAAACGAGGACCATCGGCAGAATCGACGGGTCAAACCCGGCCGAGCTACCGGGTTAGAAGCCTCAGAGTCGGGTTGAGCAGTCACGTTCACTCCCATCCCCTTTTGGACCTCTTCCCACCGTTGGAAATGCACGAAAATCGGCCTGTACACGGGGGAGGGTCCGCCCTCGAAGGCGGGACCGTCGGCAGAACCGCCGGGTCAAACCCGGCTGAGCTACCCGGCTTACAAGTCTCAAAGCCGGGTTGAGCAGTCACGTCCACCCCCATTCCCTTTTGGACCACTTCCCACGGTTGGAAATGCACGAAAATCGGCCTGTACACGGGAGAGGCACCCGCCTCGAAGACGAGACCGTCGGCAGAACCGCCGGGTCAAACCCGGCTGAGCTACCCGGCTCGGAAGCGCCAAAGTCGGTATGAGCAGTCACGTTCACTCCCATCCCCTTTTGGACCGCTTCCCACGGTACGAAATGCATGAAAATCGGCCTGTACACGGGGGAGGCACCCGCCTCGAAGACGAGACCGTCGGCAGAACCGCCGGGTCAAACCCGGCTGAGCTACCCGGCTTACAAGTCTCAAAGTCGGGTTGAGCAGTCACATTCACTCCCATCGACTTTTGGGCAACTTCCCACGGTTCGAAATGCACAAAATTCGGCCTGAACACGGGGGACGCTCCCCCCTCGAAGGCGAGGCCGTCGGCAGAACCGCCGGGTCAAACCCGGCTGAGCTACCCGGCTTAAAAGTCTCAAAGTCGGTATGAGCAGTCACATTCACCCCCATTCCCTTTTGGACCACTTCCCACGGTTGGAAATGCATGAAAATCGGCCTGGGACACGGGGGAGGCTCCCCCCTCGATGACGAGACCGTCGGCAGAACCGCCGGAACAAACCCGGCTGAGCTACCCGGCTTACAAGTCTCAAAGTCGGTATGAGCAGACACGTCCACCCCCATTCCCTTTTGGACCACTTCCCACCGTTGGAAATGCACGAAAATCGGCCTGTACACGGGGGAGGCACCGGCCTCGAAGACGAGACCGTCGGCAGAACCGCCGGATCAAACCCGGCCGAGCTACCCGGGTTAGAAGCCTCAGAGTCGGGTTGAGCAGTCACATTCACCCCCATCCCCTTTTGAACCTCTTCCCACCGTTGGAAATGCACGAAAATCGGCCTGTACACGGGGGAGGCCCCCCTCTCGAAGACGAGACCGTCGGCAGACCCGCCGGATCAAACCCGGCCGAGCTACACGGCTTACAAGTCTCGATGTCGGTATGAGCAGTCACGTCCACCCCCATTCCCTTTTGGACCACTTCCCACGGTACGAAATGCATGAAAATCGGCCTGTACACGGGGGAGGGAGCCGCCTCGAAGACGAGACCGTCGGCAGAACCGCCGGATCAAACCCGGCTGAGCTACCAGGCTCGGAAGCGCCAAAGTCGGTATGAGCAGTCACATTCACTCCCATCCCCTTTTGGGCCGCTTCCCACGGTTCGAAATGCACGAAAATCGGACTGAACACGGGGGAGGCTCCCCCCTCCAAAACGAGACCATCGGCAGAATCGACGGGTCAAACCCGGCCGAGCTACCCGGGTTAGAAGCCTCAGAGTCGGGTTGAGCAGTCACGTTCACTCCCATCCCCTTTTGGACCTCTTCCCACCGTTGGAAATGCACGAAAATCGGCCTGTACACGGGGGAGGGTCCGCCCTCGAAGGCGGGACCGTCGGCAGAACCGCCGGGTCAAACCCGGCTGAGCTACCCGGCTTACAAGTCTCAAAGCCGGGTTGAGCAGTCACGTCCACCCCCATTCCCTTTTGGACCACTTCCCACGGTTGGAAATGCACGAAAATCGGCCTGTACACGGGAGAGGCACCCGCCTCGAAGACGAGACCGTCGGCAGAACCGCCGGGTCAAACCCGGCTGAGCTACCCGGCTCGGAAGCGCCAAAGTCGGTATGAGCAGTCACGTTCACTCCCATCCCCTTTTGGACCGCTTCCCACGGTACGAAATGCATGAAAATCGGCCTGTACACGGGGGAGGCACCCGCCTCGAAGACGAGACCGTCGGCAGAACCGCCGGGTCAAACCCGGCTGAGCTACCCGGCTTACAAGTCTCAAAGTCGGGTTGAGCAGTCACATTCACTCCCATCGACTTTTGGGCAACTTCCCACGGTTCGAAATGCACAAAATTCGGCCTGAACACGGGGGACGCTCCCCCCTCGAAGGCGAGGCCGTCGGCAGAACCGCCGGGTCAAACCCGGCTGAGCTACCCGGCTTAAAAGTCTCAAAGTCGGTATGAGCAGTCACATTCACCCCCATTCCCTTTTGGACCACTTCCCACGGTTGGAAATGCATGAAAATCGGCCTGGACACGGGGGAGGCTCCCCCCTCGATGACGAGACCGTCGGCAGAACCGCCGGAACAAACCCGGCTGAGCTACCCGGCTTACAAGTCTCAAAGTCGGTATGAGCAGACACGTCCACCCCCATTCCCTTTTGGACCACTTCCCACCGTTGGAAATGCACGAAAATCGGCCTGTACACGGGGGAGGCACCGGCCTCGAAGACGAGACCGTCGGCAGAACCGCCGGATCAAACCCGGCCGAGCTACCCGGGTTAGAAGCCTCAGAGTCGGGTTGAGCAGTCACATTCACCCCCATCCCCTTTTGAACCTCTTCCCACCGTTGGAAATGCACGAAAATCGGCCTGTACACGGGGGAGGCCCCCCTCTCGAAGACGAGACCGTCGGCAGACCCGCCGGATCAAACCCGGCCGAGCTACACGGCTTACAAGTCTCGATGTCGGTATGAGCAGTCACGTCCACCCCCATTCCCTTTTGGACCACTTCCCACGGTACGAAATGCATGAAAATCGGCCTGTACACGGGGGAGGGAGCCGCCTCGAAGACGAGACCGTCGGCAGAACCGCCGGATCAAACCCGGCTGAGCTACCAGGCTCGGAAGCGCCAAAGTCGGTATGAGCAGTCACATTCACTCCCATCCCCTTTTGGGCCGCTTCCCACGGTTCGAAATGCACGAAAATCGGACTGAACACGGGGGAGGCTCCCCCCTCCAAAACGAGACCATCGGCAGAATCGACGGGTCAAACCCGGCCGAGCTACCCGGGTTAGAAGCCTCAGAGTCGGGTTGAGCAGTCACGTTCACTCCCATCCCCTTTTGGACCTCTTCCCACCGTTGGAAATGCACGAAAATCGGCCTGTACACGGGGGAGGGTCCGCCCTCGAAGGCGGGACCGTCGGCAGAACCGCCGGGTCAAACCCGGCTGAGCTACCCGGCTTACAAGTCTCAAAGCCGGGTTGAGCAGTCACGTCCACCCCCATTCCCTTTTGGACCACTTCCCACGGTTGGAAATGCACGAAAATCGGCCTGTACACGGGAGAGGCACCCGCCTCGAAGACGAGACCGTCGGCAGAACCGCCGGGTCAAACCCGGCTGAGCTACCCGGCTCGGAAGCGCCAAAGTCGGTATGAGCAGTCACGTTCACTCCCATCCCCTTTTGGACCGCTTCCCACGGTACGAAATGCATGAAAATCGGCCTGTACACGGGGGAGGCACCCGCCTCGAAGACGAGACCGTCGGCAGAACCGCCGGGTCAAACCCGGCTGAGCTACCCGGCTTACAAGTCTCAAAGTCGGGTTGAGCAGTCACATTCACTCCCATCGACTTTTGGGCAACTTCCCACGGTTCGAAATGCACAAAATTCGGCCTGAACACGGGGGACGCTCCCCCCTCGAAGGCGAGGCCGTCGGCAGAACCGCCGGGTCAAACCCGGCTGAGCTACCCGGCTTAAAAGTCTCAAAGTCGGTATGAGCAGTCACATTCACCCCCATTCCCTTTTGGACCACTTCCCACGGTTGGAAATGCATGAAAATCGGCCTGGACACGGGGGAGGCTCCCCCCTCGATGACGAGACCGTCGGCAGAACCGCCGGAACAAACCCGGCTGAGCTACCCGGCTTACAAGTCTCAAAGTCGGTATGAGCAGACACGTCCACCCCCATTCCCTTTTGGACCACTTCCCACCGTTGGAAATGCACGAAAATCGGCCTGTACACGGGGGAGGCACCGGCCTCGAAGACGAGACCGTCGGCAGAACCGCCGGATCAAACCCGGCCGAGCTACCCGGGTTAGAAGCCTCAGAGTCGGGTTGAGCAGTCACATTCACCCCCATCCCCTTTTGAACCTCTTCCCACCGTTGGAAATGCACGAAAATCGGCCTGTACACGGGGGAGGCCCCCCTCTCGAAGACGAGACCGTCGGCAGACCCGCCGGATCAAACCCGGCCGAGCTACACGGCTTACAAGTCTCGATGTCGGTATGAGCAGTCACGTCCACCCCCATTCCCTTTTGGACCACTTCCCACGGTACGAAATGCATGAAAATCGGCCTGTACACGGGGGAGGGAGCCGCCTCGAAGACGAGACCGTCGGCAGAACCGCCGGATCAAACCCGGCTGAGCTACCAGGCTCGGAAGCGCCAAAGTCGGTATGAGCAGTCACATTCACTCCCATCCCCTTTTGGGCCGCTTCCCACGGTTCGAAATGCACGAAAATCGGACTGAACACGGGGGAGGCTCCCCCCTCCAAAACGAGACCATCGGCAGAATCGACGGGTCAAACCCGGCCGAGCTACCCGGGTTAGAAGCCTCAGAGTCGGGTTGAGCAGTCACGTTCACTCCCATCCCCTTTTGGACCTCTTCCCACCGTTGGAAATGCACGAAAATCGGCCTGTACACGGGGGAGGGTCCGCCCTCGAAGGCGGGACCGTCGGCAGAACCGCCGGGTCAAACCCGGCTGAGCTACCCGGCTTACAAGTCTCAAAGCCGGGTTGAGCAGTCACGTCCACCCCCATTCCCTTTTGGACCACTTCCCACGGTTGGAAATGCACGAAAATCGGCCTGTACACGGGAGAGGCACCCGCCTCGAAGACGAGACCGTCGGCAGAACCGCCGGGTCAAACCCGGCTGAGCTACCCGGCTCGGAAGCGCCAAAGTCGGTATGAGCAGTCACGTTCACTCCCATCCCCTTTTGGACCGCTTCCCACGGTACGAAATGCATGAAAATCGGCCTGTACACGGGGGAGGCACCCGCCTCGAAGACGAGACCGTCGGCAGAACCGCCGGGTCAAACCCGGCTGAGCTACCCGGCTTACAAGTCTCAAAGTCGGGTTGAGCAGTCACATTCACTCCCATCGACTTTTGGGCAACTTCCCACGGTTCGAAATGCACAAAATTCGGCCTGAACACGGGGGACGCTCCCCCCTCGAAGGCGAGGCCGTCGGCAGAACCGCCGGGTCAAACCCGGCTGAGCTACCCGGCTTAAAAGTCTCAAAGTCGGTATGAGCAGTCACATTCACCCCCATTCCCTTTTGGACCACTTCCCACGGTTGGAAATGCATGAAAATCGGCCTGGACACGGGGGAGGCTCCCCCCTCGATGACGAGACCGTCGGCAGAACCGCCGGAACAAACCCGGCTGAGCTACCCGGCTTACAAGTCTCAAAGTCGGTATGAGCAGACACGTCCACCCCCATTCCCTTTTGGACCACTTCCCACCGTTGGAAATGCACGAAAATCGGCCTGTACACGGGGGAGGCACCGGCCTCGAAGACGAGACCGTCGGCAGAACCGCCGGATCAAACCCGGCCGAGCTACCCGGGTTAGAAGCCTCAGAGTCGGGTTGAGCAGTCACATTCACCCCCATCCCCTTTTGAACCTCTTCCCACCGTTGGAAATGCACGAAAATCGGCCTGTACACGGGGGAGGCCCCCCTCTCGAAGACGAGACCGTCGGCAGACCCGACGGATCAAACCCGGCCGAGCTACACGGCTTACAAGTCTCGATGTCGGTATGAGCAGTCACGTCCACCCCCATTCCCTTTTGGACCACTTCCCACGGTACGAAATGCATGAAAATCGGCCTGTACACGGGGGAGGGAGCCGCCTCGAAGACGAGACCGTCGGCAGAACCGCCGGATCAAACCCGGCTGAGCTACCAGGCTCGGAAGCGCCAAAGTCGGTATGAGCAGTCACATTCACTCCCATCCCCTTTTGGGCCGCTTCCCACGGTTCGAAATGCACGAAAATCGGACTGAACACGGGGGAGGCTCCCCCCTCCAAAACGAGACCATCGGCAGAATCGACGGGTCAAACCCGGCCGAGCTACCCGGGTTAGAAGCCTCAGAGTCGGGTTGAGCAGTCACGTTCACTCCCATCCCCTTTTGGACCTCTTCCCACCGTTGGAAATGCACGAAAATCGGCCTGTACACGGGGGAGGGTCCGCCCTCGAAGGCGGGACCGTCGGCAGAACCGCCGGGTCAAACCCGGCTGAGCTACCCGGCTTACAAGTCTCAAAGCCGGGTTGAGCAGTCACGTCCACCCCCATTCCCTTTTGGACCACTTCCCACGGTTGGAAATGCACGAAAATCGGCCTGTACACGGGAGAGGCACCCGCCTCGAAGACGAGACCGTCGGCAGAACCGCCGGGTCAAACCCGGCTGAGCTACCCGGCTCGGAAGCGCCAAAGTCGGTATGAGCAGTCACGTTCACTCCCATCCCCTTTTGGACCGCTTCCCACGGTACGAAATGCATGAAAATCGGCCTGTACACGGGGGAGGCACCCGCCTCGAAGACGAGACCGTCGGCAGAACCGCCGGGTCAAACCCGGCTGAGCTACCCGGCTTACAAGTCTCAAAGTCGGGTTGAGCAGTCACATTCACTCCCATCGACTTTTGGGCAACTTCCCACGGTTCGAAATGCACAAAATTCGGCCTGAACACGGGGGACGCTCCCCCCTCGAAGGCGAGGCCGTCGGCAGAACCGCCGGGTCAAACCCGGCTGAGCTACCCGGCTTAAAAGTCTCAAAGTCGGTATGAGCAGTCACATTCACCCCCATTCCCTTTTGGACCACTTCCCACGGTTGGAAATGCATGAAAATCGGCCTGGACACGGGGGAGGCTCCCCCCTCGATGACGAGACCGTCGGCAGAACCGCCGGAACAAACCCGGCTGAGCTACCCGGCTTACAAGTCTCAAAGTCGGTATGAGCAGACACGTCCACCCCCATTCCCTTTTGGACCACTTCCCACCGTTGGAAATGCACGAAAATCGGCCTGTACACGGGGGAGGCACCGGCCTCGAAGACGAGACCGTCGGCAGAACCGCCGGATCAAACCCGGCCGAGCTACCCGGGTTAGAAGCCTCAGAGTCGGGTTGAGCAGTCACATTCACCCCCATCCCCTTTTGAACCTCTTCCCACCGTTGGAAATGCACGAAAATCGGCCTGTACACGGGGGAGGCCCCCCTCTCGAAGACGAGACCGTCGGCAGACCCGACGGATCAAACCCGGCCGAGCTACACGGCTTACAAGTCTCGATGTCGGTATGAGCAGTCACGTCCACCCCCATTCCCTTTTGGACCACTTCCCACGGTACGAAATGCATGAAAATCGGCCTGTACACGGGGGAGGGAGCCGCCTCGAAGACGAGACCGTCGGCAGAACCGCCGGATCAAACCCGGCTGAGCTACCAGGCTCGGAAGCGCCAAAGTCGGTATGAGCAGTCACATTCACTCCCATCCCCTTTTGGGCCGCTTCCCACGGTTCGAAATGCACGAAAATCGGACTGAACACGGGGGAGGCTCCCCCCTCCAAAACGAGACCATCGGCAGAATCGACGGGTCAAACCCGGCCGAGCTACCCGGGTTAGAAGCCTCAGAGTCGGGTTGAGCAGTCACGTTCACTCCCATCCCCTTTTGGACCTCTTCCCACCGTTGGAAATGCACGAAAATCGGCCTGTACACGGGGGAGGGTCCGCCCTCGAAGGCGGGACCGTCGGCAGAACCGCCGGGTCAAACCCGGCTGAGCTACCCGGCTTACAAGTCTCAAAGCCGGGTTGAGCAGTCACGTCCACCCCCATTCCCTTTTGGACCACTTCCCACGGTTGGAAATGCACGAAAATCGGCCTGTACACGGGAGAGGCACCCGCCTCGAAGACGAGACCGTCGGCAGAACCGCCGGGTCAAACCCGGCTGAGCTACCCGGCTCGGAAGCGCCAAAGTCGGTATGAGCAGTCACGTTCACTCCCATCCCCTTTTGGACCGCTTCCCACGGTACGAAATGCATGAAAATCGGCCTGTACACGGGGGAGGCACCCGCCTCGAAGACGAGACCGTCGGCAGAACCGCCGGGTCAAACCCGGCTGAGCTACCCGGCTTACAAGTCTCAAAGTCGGGTTGAGCAGTCACATTCACTCCCATCGACTTTTGGGCAACTTCCCACGGTTCGAAATGCACAAAATTCGGCCTGAACACGGGGGACGCTCCCCCCTCGAAGGCGAGGCCGTCGGCAGAACCGCCGGGTCAAACCCGGCTGAGCTACCCGGCTTAAAAGTCTCAAAGTCGGTATGAGCAGTCACATTCACCCCCATTCCCTTTTGGACCACTTCCCACGGTTGGAAATGCATGAAAATCGGCCTGGACACGGGGGAGGCTCCCCCCTCGATGACGAGACCGTCGGCAGAACCGCCGGAACAAACCCGGCTGAGCTACCCGGCTTACAAGTCTCAAAGTCGGTATGAGCAGACACGTCCACCCCCATTCCCTTTTGGACCACTTCCCACCGTTGGAAATGCACGAAAATCGGCCTGTACACGGGGGAGGCACCGGCCTCGAAGACGAGACCGTCGGCAGAACCGCCGGATCAAACCCGGCCGAGCTACCCGGGTTAGAAGCCTCAGAGTCGGGTTGAGCAGTCACATTCACCCCCATCCCCTTTTGAACCTCTTCCCACCGTTGGAAATGCACGAAAATCGGCCTGTACACGGGGGAGGCCCCCCTCTCGAAGACGAGACCGTCGGCAGACCCGACGGATCAAACCCGGCCGAGCTACACGGCTTACAAGTCTCGATGTCGGTATGAGCAGTCACGTCCACCCCCATTCCCTTTTGGACCACTTCCCACGGTACGAAATGCATGAAAATCGGCCTGTACACGGGGGAGGGAGCCGCCTCGAAGACGAGACCGTCGGCAGAACCGCCGGATCAAACCCGGCTGAGCTACCAGGCTCGGAAGCGCCAAAGTCGGTATGAGCAGTCACATTCACTCCCATCCCCTTTTGGGCCGCTTCCCACGGTTCGAAATGCACGAAAATCGGACTGAACACGGGGGAGGCTCCCCCCTCCAAAACGAGACCATCGGCAGAATCGACGGGTCAAACCCGGCCGAGCTACCCGGGTTAGAAGCCTCAGAGTCGGGTTGAGCAGTCACGTTCACTCCCATCCCCTTTTGGACCTCTTCCCACCGTTGGAAATGCACGAAAATCGGCCTGTACACGGGGGAGGGTCCGCCCTCGAAGGCGGGACCGTCGGCAGAACCGCCGGGTCAAACCCGGCTGAGCTACCCGGCTTACAAGTCTCAAAGCCGGGTTGAGCAGTCACGTCCACCCCCATTCCCTTTTGGACCACTTCCCACGGTTGGAAATGCACGAAAATCGGCCTGTACACGGGAGAGGCACCCGCCTCGAAGACGAGACCGTCGGCAGAACCGCCGGGTCAAACCCGGCTGAGCTACCCGGCTCGGAAGCGCCAAAGTCGGTATGAGCAGTCACGTTCACTCCCATCCCCTTTTGGACCGCTTCCCACGGTACGAAATGCATGAAAATCGGCCTGTACACGGGGGAGGCACCCGCCTCGAAGACGAGACCGTCGGCAGAACCGCCGGGTCAAACCCGGCTGAGCTACCCGGCTTACAAGTCTCAAAGTCGGGTTGAGCAGTCACATTCACTCCCATCGACTTTTGGGCAACTTCCCACGGTTCGAAATGCACAAAATTCGGCCTGAACACGGGGGACGCTCCCCCCTCGAAGGCGAGGCCGTCGGCAGAACCGCCGGGTCAAACCCGGCTGAG
This sequence comes from Chiloscyllium punctatum, assembly GCF_047496795.1. Classification (NCBI taxonomy): domain Eukaryota; kingdom Metazoa; phylum Chordata; class Chondrichthyes; order Orectolobiformes; family Hemiscylliidae; genus Chiloscyllium; species Chiloscyllium punctatum. The sequence continues at coordinate 18,211 of NW_027311347.1, read as the reverse complement.
CTACCCGGCTTAAAAGTCTCAAAGTCGGTATGAGCAGTCACATTCACCCCCATTCCCTTTTGGACCACTTCCCACGGTTGGAAATGCATGAAAATCGGCCTGGACACGGGGGAGGCTCCCCCCTCGATGACGAGACCGTCGGCAGAACCGCCGGAACAAACCCGGCTGAGCTACCCGGCTTACAAGTCTCAAAGTCGGTATGAGCAGACACGTCCACCCCCATTCCCTTTTGGACCACTTCCCACCGTTGGAAATGCACGAAAATCGGCCTGTACACGGGGGAGGCACCGGCCTCGAAGACGAGACCGTCGGCAGAACCGCCGGATCAAACCCGGCCGAGCTACCCGGGTTAGAAGCCTCAGAGTCGGGTTGAGCAGTCACATTCACCCCCATCCCCTTTTGAACCTCTTCCCACCGTTGGAAATGCACGAAAATCGGCCTGTACACGGGGGAGGCCCCCCTCTCGAAGACGAGACCGTCGGCAGACCCGACGGATCAAACCCGGCCGAGCTACACGGCTTACAAGTCTCGATGTCGGTATGAGCAGTCACGTCCACCCCCATTCCCTTTTGGACCACTTCCCACGGTACGAAATGCATGAAAATCGGCCTGTACACGGGGGAGGGAGCCGCCTCGAAGACGAGACCGTCGGCAGAACCGCCGGATCAAACCCGGCTGAGCTACCAGGCTCGGAAGCGCCAAAGTCGGTATGAGCAGTCACATTCACTCCCATCCCCTTTTGGGCCGCTTCCCACGGTTCGAAATGCACGAAAATCGGACTGAACACGGGGGAGGCTCCCCCCTCCAAAACGAGACCATCGGCAGAATCGACGGGTCAAACCCGGCCGAGCTACCCGGGTTAGAAGCCTCAGAGTCGGGTTGAGCAGTCACGTTCACTCCCATCCCCTTTTGGACCTCTTCCCACCGTTGGAAATGCACGAAAATCGGCCTGTACACGGGGGAGGGTCCGCCCTCGAAGGCGGGACCGTCGGCAGAACCGCCGGGTCAAACCCGGCTGAGCTACCCGGCTTACAAGTCTCAAAGCCGGGTTGAGCAGTCACGTCCACCCCCATTCCCTTTTGGACCACTTCCCACGGTTGGAAATGCACGAAAATCGGCCTGTACACGGGAGAGGCACCCGCCTCGAAGACGAGACCGTCGGCAGAACCGCCGGGTCAAACCCGGCTGAGCTACCCGGCTCGGAAGCGCCAAAGTCGGTATGAGCAGTCACGTTCACTCCCATCCCCTTTTGGACCGCTTCCCACGGTACGAAATGCATGAAAATCGGCCTGTACACGGGGGAGGCACCCGCCTCGAAGACGAGACCGTCGGCAGAACCGCCGGGTCAAACCCGGCTGAGCTACCCGGCTTACAAGTCTCAAAGTCGGGTTGAGCAGTCACATTCACTCCCATCGACTTTTGGGCAACTTCCCACGGTTCGAAATGCACAAAATTCGGCCTGAACACGGGGGACGCTCCCCCCTCGAAGGCGAGGCCGTCGGCAGAACCGCCGGGTCAAACCCGGCTGAGCTACCCGGCTTAAAAGTCTCAAAGTCGGTATGAGCAGTCACATTCACCCCCATTCCCTTTTGGACCACTTCCCACGGTTGGAAATGCATGAAAATCGGCCTGGACACGGGGGAGGCTCCCCCCTCGATGACGAGACCGTCGGCAGAACCGCCGGAACAAACCCGGCTGAGCTACCCGGCTTACAAGTCTCAAAGTCGGTATGAGCAGACACGTCCACCCCCATTCCCTTTTGGACCACTTCCCACCGTTGGAAATGCACGAAAATCGGCCTGTACACGGGGGAGGCACCGGCCTCGAAGACGAGACCGTCGGCAGAACCGCCGGATCAAACCCGGCCGAGCTACCCGGGTTAGAAGCCTCAGAGTCGGGTTGAGCAGTCACATTCACCCCCATCCCCTTTTGAACCTCTTCCCACCGTTGGAAATGCACGAAAATCGGCCTGTACACGGGGGAGGCCCCCCTCTCGAAGACGAGACCGTCGGCAGACCCGACGGATCAAACCCGGCCGAGCTACACGGCTTACAAGTCTCGATGTCGGTATGAGCAGTCACGTCCACCCCCATTCCCTTTTGGACCACTTCCCACGGTACGAAATGCATGAAAATCGGCCTGTACACGGGGGAGGGAGCCGCCTCGAAGACGAGACCGTCGGCAGAACCGCCGGATCAAACCCGGCTGAGCTACCAGGCTCGGAAGCGCCAAAGTCGGTATGAGCAGTCACATTCACTCCCATCCCCTTTTGGGCCGCTTCCCACGGTTCGAAATGCACGAAAATCGGACTGAACACGGGGGAGGCTCCCCCCTCCAAAACGAGACCATCGGCAGAATCGACGGGTCAAACCCGGCCGAGCTACCCGGGTTAGAAGCCTCAGAGTCGGGTTGAGCAGTCACGTTCACTCCCATCCCCTTTTGGACCTCTTCCCACCGTTGGAAATGCACGAAAATCGGCCTGTACACGGGGGAGGGTCCGCCCTCGAAGGCGGGACCGTCGGCAGAACCGCCGGGTCAAACCCGGCTGAGCTACCCGGCTTACAAGTCTCAAAGCCGGGTTGAGCAGTCACGTCCACCCCCATTCCCTTTTGGACCACTTCCCACGGTTGGAAATGCACGAAAATCGGCCTGTACACGGGAGAGGCACCCGCCTCGAAGACGAGACCGTCGGCAGAACCGCCGGGTCAAACCCGGCTGAGCTACCCGGCTCGGAAGCGCCAAAGTCGGTATGAGCAGTCACGTTCACTCCCATCCCCTTTTGGACCGCTTCCCACGGTACGAAATGCATGAAAATCGGCCTGTACACGGGGGAGGCACCCGCCTCGAAGACGAGACCGTCGGCAGAACCGCCGGGTCAAACCCGGCTGAGCTACCCGGCTTACAAGTCTCAAAGTCGGGTTGAGCAGTCACATTCACTCCCATCGACTTTTGGGCAACTTCCCACGGTTCGAAATGCACAAAATTCGGCCTGAACACGGGGGACGCTCCCCCCTCGAAGGCGAGGCCGTCGGCAGAACCGCCGGGTCAAACCCGGCTGAGCTACCCGGCTTAAAAGTCTCAAAGTCGGTATGAGCAGTCACATTCACCCCCATTCCCTTTTGGACCACTTCCCACGGTTGGAAATGCATGAAAATCGGCCTGGACACGGGGGAGGCTCCCCCCTCGATGACGAGACCGTCGGCAGAACCGCCGGAACAAACCCGGCTGAGCTACCCGGCTTACAAGTCTCAAAGTCGGTATGAGCAGACACGTCCACCCCCATTCCCTTTTGGACCACTTCCCACCGTTGGAAATGCACGAAAATCGGCCTGTACACGGGGGAGGCACCGGCCTCGAAGACGAGACCGTCGGCAGAACCGCCGGATCAAACCCGGCCGAGCTACCCGGGTTAGAAGCCTCAGAGTCGGGTTGAGCAGTCACATTCACCCCCATCCCCTTTTGAACCTCTTCCCACCGTTGGAAATGCACGAAAATCGGCCTGTACACGGGGGAGGCCCCCCTCTCGAAGACGAGACCGTCGGCAGACCCGCCGGATCAAACCCGGCCGAGCTACACGGCTTACAAGTCTCGATGTCGGTATGAGCAGTCACGTCCACCCCCATTCCCTTTTGGACCACTTCCCACGGTACGAAATGCATGAAAATCGGCCTGTACACGGGGGAGGGAGCCGCCTCGAAGACGAGACCGTCGGCAGAACCGCCGGATCAAACCCGGCTGAGCTACCAGGCTCGGAAGCGCCAAAGTCGGTATGAGCAGTCACATTCACTCCCATCCCCTTTTGGGCCGCTTCCCACGGTTCGAAATGCACGAAAATCGGACTGAACACGGGGGAGGCTCCCCCCTCCAAAACGAGACCATCGGCAGAATCGACGGGTCAAACCCGGCCGATCTACCCGGGTTAGAAGCCTCAGAGTCGGGTTGAGCAGTCACGTTCACTCCCATCCCCTTTTGGACCTCTTCCCACCGTTGGAAATGCACGAAAATCGGCCTGTACACGGGGGAGGGTCCGCCCTCGAAGGCGGGACCGTCGGCAGAACCGCCGGGTCAAACCCGGCTGAGCTACCCGGCTTACAAGTCTCAAAGCCGGGTTGAGCAGTCACGTCCACCCCCATTCCCTTTTGGACCACTTCCCACGGTTGGAAATGCACGAAAATCGGCCTGTACACGGGAGAGGCACCCGCCTCGAAGACGAGACCGTCGGCAGAACCGCCGGGTCAAACCCGGCTGAGCTACCCGGCTCGGAAGCGCCAAAGTCGGTATGAGCAGTCACGTTCACTCCCATCCCCTTTTGGACCGCTTCCCACGGTACGAAATGCATGAAAATCGGCCTGTACACGGGGGAGGCACCCGCCTCGAAGACGAGACCGTCGGCAGAACCGCCGGGTCAAACCCGGCTGAGCTACCCGGCTTACAAGTCTCAAAGTCGGGTTGAGCAGTCACATTCACTCCCATCGACTTTTGGGCAACTTCCCACGGTTCGAAATGCACAAAATTCGGCCTGAACACGGGGGACGCTCCCCCCTCGAAGGCGAGGCCGTCGGCAGAACCGCCGGGTCAAACCCGGCTGAGCTACCCGGCTTAAAAGTCTCAAAGTCGGTATGAGCAGTCACATTCACCCCCATTCCCTTTTGGACCACTTCCCACGGTTGGAAATGCATGAAAATCGGCCTGGACACGGGGGAGGCTCCCCCCTCGATGACGAGACCGTCGGCAGAACCGCCGGAACAAACCCGGCTGAGCTACCCGGCTTACAAGTCTCAAAGTCGGTATGAGCAGACACGTCCACCCCCATTCCCTTTTGGACCACTTCCCACCGTTGGAAATGCACGAAAATCGGCCTGTACACGGGGGAGGCACCGGCCTCGAAGACGAGACCGTCGGCAGAACCGCCGGATCAAACCCGGCCGAGCTACCCGGGTTAGAAGCCTCAGAGTCGGGTTGAGCAGTCACATTCACCCCCATCCCCTTTTGAACCTCTTCCCACCGTTGGAAATGCACGAAAATCGGCCTGTACACGGGGGAGGCCCCCCTCTCGAAGACGAGACCGTCGGCAGACCCGACGGATCAAACCCGGCCGAGCTACACGGCTTACAAGTCTCGATGTCGGTATGAGCAGTCACGTCCACCCCCATTCCCTTTTGGACCACTTCCCACGGTACGAAATGCATGAAAATCGGCCTGTACACGGGGGAGGGAGCCGCCTCGAAGACGAGACCGTCGGCAGAACCGCCGGATCAAACCCGGCTGAGCTACCAGGCTCGGAAGCGCCAAAGTCGGTATGAGCAGTCACATTCACTCCCATCCCCTTTTGGGCCGCTTCCCACGGTTCGAAATGCACGAAAATCGGACTGAACACGGGGGAGGCTCCCCCCTCCAAAACGAGACCATCGGCAGAATCGACGGGTCAAACCCGGCCGAGCTACCCGGGTTAGAAGCCTCAGAGTCGGGTTGAGCAGTCACGTTCACTCCCATCCCCTTTTGGACCTCTTCCCACCGTTGGAAATGCACGAAAATCGGCCTGTACACGGGGGAGGGTCCGCCCTCGAAGGCGGGACCGTCGGCAGAACCGCCGGGTCAAACCCGGCTGAGCTACCCGGCTTACAAGTCTCAAAGCCGGGTTGAGCAGTCACGTCCACCCCCATTCCCTTTTGGACCACTTCCCACGGTTGGAAATGCACGAAAATCGGCCTGTACACGGGAGAGGCACCCGCCTCGAAGACGAGACCGTCGGCAGAACCGCCGGGTCAAACCCGGCTGAGCTACCCGGCTCGGAAGCGCCAAAGTCGGTATGAGCAGTCACGTTCACTCCCATCCCCTTTTGGACCGCTTCCCACGGTACGAAATGCATGAAAATCGGCCTGTACACGGGGGAGGCACCCGCCTCGAAGACGAGACCGTCGGCAGAACCGCCGGGTCAAACCCGGCTGAGCTACCCGGCTTACAAGTCTCAAAGTCGGGTTGAGCAGTCACATTCACTCCCATCGACTTTTGGGCAACTTCCCACGGTTCGAAATGCACAAAATTCGGCCTGAACACGGGGGACGCTCCCCCCTCGAAGGCGAGGCCGTCGGCAGAACCGCCGGGTCAAACCCGGCTGAGCTACCCGGCTTAAAAGTCTCAAAGTCGGTATGAGCAGTCACATTCACCCCCATTCCCTTTTGGACCACTTCCCACGGTTGGAAATGCATGAAAATCGGCCTGGACACGGGGGAGGCTCCCCCCTCGATGACGAGACCGTCGGCAGAACCGCCGGAACAAACCCGGCTGAGCTACCCGGCTTACAAGTCTCAAAGTCGGTATGAGCAGACACGTCCACCCCCATTCCCTTTTGGACCACTTCCCACCGTTGGAAATGCACGAAAATCGGCCTGTACACGGGGGAGGCACCGGCCTCGAAGACGAGACCGTCGGCAGAACCGCCGGATCAAACCCGGCCGAGCTACCCGGGTTAGAAGCCTCAGAGTCGGGTTGAGCAGTCACATTCACCCCCATCCCCTTTTGAACCTCTTCCCACCGTTGGAAATGCACGAAAATCGGCCTGTACACGGGGGAGGCCCCCCTCTCGAAGACGAGACCGTCGGCAGACCCGACGGATCAAACCCGGCCGAGCTACACGGCTTACAAGTCTCGATGTCGGTATGAGCAGTCACGTCCACCCCCATTCCCTTTTGGACCACTTCCCACGGTACGAAATGCATGAAAATCGGCCTGTACACGGGGGAGGGAGCCGCCTCGAAGACGAGACCGTCGGCAGAACCGCCGGATCAAACCCGGCTGAGCTACCAGGCTCGGAAGCGCCAAAGTCGGTATGAGCAGTCACATTCACTCCCATCCCCTTTTGGGCCGCTTCCCACGGTTCGAAATGCACGAAAATCGGACTGAACACGGGGGAGGCTCCCCCCTCCAAAACGAGACCATCGGCAGAATCGACGGGTCAAACCCGGCCGAGCTACCCGGGTTAGAAGCCTCAGAGTCGGGTTGAGCAGTCACGTTCACTCCCATCCCCTTTTGGACCTCTTCCCACCGTTGGAAATGCACGAAAATCGGCCTGTACACGGGGGAGGGTCCGCCCTCGAAGGCGGGACCGTCGGCAGAACCGCCGGGTCAAACCCGGCTGAGCTACCCGGCTTACAAGTCTCAAAGCCGGGTTGAGCAGTCACGTCCACCCCCATTCCCTTTTGGACCACTTCCCACGGTTGGAAATGCACGAAAATCGGCCTGTACACGGGAGAGGCACCCGCCTCGAAGACGAGACCGTCGGCAGAACCGCCGGGTCAAACCCGGCTGAGCTACCCGGCTCGGAAGCGCCAAAGTCGGTATGAGCAGTCACGTTCACTCCCATCCCCTTTTGGACCGCTTCCCACGGTACGAAATGCATGAAAATCGGCCTGTACACGGGGGAGGCACCCGCCTCGAAGACGAGACCGTCGGCAGAACCGCCGGGTCAAACCCGGCTGAGCTACCCGGCTTACAAGTCTCAAAGTCGGGTTGAGCAGTCACATTCACTCCCATCGACTTTTGGGCAACTTCCCACGGTTCGAAATGCACAAAATTCGGCCTGAACACGGGGGACGCTCCCCCCTCGAAGGCGAGGCCGTCGGCAGAACCGCCGGGTCAAACCCGGCTGAGCTACCCGGCTTAAAAGTCTCAAAGTCGGTATGAGCAGTCACATTCACCCCCATTCCCTTTTGGACCACTTCCCACGGTTGGAAATGCATGAAAATCGGCCTGGACACGGGGGAGGCTCCCCCCTCGATGACGAGACCGTCGGCAGAACCGCCGGAACAAACCCGGCTGAGCTACCCGGCTTACAAGTCTCAAAGTCGGTATGAGCAGACACGTCCACCCCCATTCCCTTTTGGACCACTTCCCACCGTTGGAAATGCACGAAAATCGGCCTGTACACGGGGGAGGCACCGGCCTCGAAGACGAGACCGTCGGCAGAACCGCCGGATCAAACCCGGCCGAGCTACCCGGGTTAGAAGCCTCAGAGTCGGGTTGAGCAGTCACATTCACCCCCATCCCCTTTTGAACCTCTTCCCACCGTTGGAAATGCACGAAAATCGGCCTGTACACGGGGGAGGCCCCCCTCTCGAAGACGAGACCGTCGGCAGACCCGCCGGATCAAACCCGGCCGAGCTACACGGCTTACAAGTCTCGATGTCGGTATGAGCAGTCACGTCCACCCCCATTCCCTTTTGGACCACTTCCCACGGTACGAAATGCATGAAAATCGGCCTGTACACGGGGGAGGGAGCCGCCTCGAAGACGAGACCGTCGGCAGAACCGCCGGATCAAACCCGGCTGAGCTACCAGGCTCGGAAGCGCCAAAGTCGGTATGAGCAGTCACATTCACTCCCATCCCCTTTTGGGCCGCTTCCCACGGTTCGAAATGCACGAAAATCGGACTGAACACGGGGGAGGCTCCCCCCTCCAAAACGAGACCATCGGCAGAATCGACGGGTCAAACCCGGCCGAGCTACCCGGGTTAGAAGCCTCAGAGTCGGGTTGAGCAGTCACGTTCACTCCCATCCCCTTTTGGACCTCTTCCCACCGTTGGAAATGCACGAAAATCGGCCTGTACACGGGGGAGGGTCCGCCCTCGAAGGCGGGACCGTCGGCAGAACCGCCGGGTCAAACCCGGCTGAGCTACCCGGCTTACAAGTCTCAAAGCCGGGTTGAGCAGTCACGTCCACCCCCATTCCCTTTTGGACCACTTCCCACGGTTGGAAATGCACGAAAATCGGCCTGTACACGGGAGAGGCACCCGCCTCGAAGACGAGACCGTCGGCAGAACCGCCGGGTCAAACCCGGCTGAGCTACCCGGCTCGGAAGCGCCAAAGTCGGTATGAGCAGTCACGTTCACTCCCATCCCCTTTTGGACCGCTTCCCACGGTACGAAATGCATGAAAATCGGCCTGTACACGGGGGAGGCACCCGCCTCGAAGACGAGACCGTCGGCAGAACCGCCGGGTCAAACCCGGCTGAGCTACCCGGCTTACAAGTCTCAAAGTCGGGTTGAGCAGTCACATTCACTCCCATCGACTTTTGGGCAACTTCCCACGGTTCGAAATGCACAAAATTCGGCCTGAACACGGGGGACGCTCCCCCCTCGAAGGCGAGGCCGTCGGCAGAACCGCCGGGTCAAACCCGGCTGAGCTACCCGGCTTAAAAGTCTCAAAGTCGGTATGAGCAGTCACATTCACCCCCATTCCCTTTTGGACCACTTCCCACGGTTGGAAATGCATGAAAATCGGCCTGGACACGGGGGAGGCTCCCCCCTCGATGACGAGACCGTCGGCAGAACCGCCGGAACAAACCCGGCTGAGCTACCCGGCTTACAAGTCTCAAAGTCGGTATGAGCAGACACGTCCACCCCCATTCCCTTTTGGACCACTTCCCACCGTTGGAAATGCACGAAAATCGGCCTGTACACGGGGGAGGCACCGGCCTCGAAGACGAGACCGTCGGCAGAACCGCCGGATCAAACCCGGCCGAGCTACCCGGGTTAGAAGCCTCAGAGTCGGGTTGAGCAGTCACATTCACCCCCATCCCCTTTTGAACCTCTTCCCACCGTTGGAAATGCACGAAAATCGGCCTGTACACGGGGGAGGCCCCCCTCTCGAAGACGAGACCGTCGGCAGACCCGCCGGATCAAACCCGGCCGAGCTACACGGCTTACAAGTCTCGATGTCGGTATGAGCAGTCACGTCCACCCCCATTCCCTTTTGGACCACTTCCCACGGTACGAAATGCATGAAAATCGGCCTGTACACGGGGGAGGGAGCCGCCTCGAAGACGAGACCGTCGGCAGAACCGCCGGATCAAACCCGGCTGAGCTACCAGGCTCGGAAGCGCCAAAGTCGGTATGAGCAGTCACATTCACTCCCATCCCCTTTTGGGCCGCTTCCCACGGTTCGAAATGCACGAAAATCGGACTGAACACGGGGGAGGCTCCCCCCTCCAAAACGAGACCATCGGCAGAATCGACGGGTCAAACCCGGCCGAGCTACCCGGGTTAGAAGCCTCAGAGTCGGGTTGAGCAGTCACGTTCACTCCCATCCCCTTTTGGACCTCTTCCCACCGTTGGAAATGCACGAAAATCGGCCTGTACACGGGGGAGGGTCCGCCCTCGAAGGCGGGACCGTCGGCAGAACCGCCGGGTCAAACCCGGCTGAGCTACCCGGCTTACAAGTCTCAAAGCCGGGTTGAGCAGTCACGTCCACCCCCATTCCCTTTTGGACCACTTCCCACGGTTGGAAATGCACGAAAATCGGCCTGTACACGGGAGAGGCACCCGCCTCGAAGACGAGACCGTCGGCAGAACCGCCGGGTCAAACCCGGCTGAGCTACCCGGCTCGGAAGCGCCAAAGTCGGTATGAGCAGTCACGTTCACTCCCATCCCCTTTTGGACCGCTTCCCACGGTACGAAATGCATGAAAATCGGCCTGTACACGGGGGAGGCACCCGCCTCGAAGACGAGACCGTCGGCAGAACCGCCGGGTCAAACCCGGCTGAGCTACCCGGCTTACAAGTCTCAAAGTCGGGTTGAGCAGTCACATTCACTCCCATCGACTTTTGGGCAACTTCCCACGGTTCGAAATGCACAAAATTCGGCCTGAACACGGGGGACGCTCCCCCCTCGAAGGCGAGGCCGTCGGCAGAACCGCCGGGTCAAACCCGGCTGAGCTACCCGGCTTAAAAGTCTCAAAGTCGGTATGAGCAGTCACATTCACCCCCATTCCCTTTTGGACCACTTCCCACGGTTGGAAATGCATGAAAATCGGCCTGGACACGGGGGAGGCTCCCCCCTCGATGACGAGACCGTCGGCAGAACCGCCGGAACAAACCCGGCTGAGCTACCCGGCTTACAAGTCTCAAAGTCGGTATGAGCAGACACGTCCACCCCCATTCCCTTTTGGACCACTTCCCACCGTTGGAAATGCACGAAAATCGGCCTGTACACGGGGGAGGCACCGGCCTCGAAGACGAGACCGTCGGCAGAACCGCCGGATCAAACCCGGCCGAGCTACCCGGGTTAGAAGCCTCAGAGTCGGGTTGAGCAGTCACATTCACCCCCATCCCCTTTTGAACCTCTTCCCACCGTTGGAAATGCACGAAAATCGGCCTGTACACGGGGGAGGCCCCCCTCTCGAAGACGAGACCGTCGGCAGACCCGCCGGATCAAACCCGGCCGAGCTACACGGCTTACAAGTCTCGATGTCGGTATGAGCAGTCACGTCCACCCCCATTCCCTTTTGGACCACTTCCCACGGTACGAAATGCATGAAAATCGGCCTGTACACGGGGGAGGGAGCCGCCTCGAAGACGAGACCGTCGGCAGAACCGCCGGATCAAACCCGGCTGAGCTACCAGGCTCGGAAGCGCCAAAGTCGGTATGAGCAGTCACATTCACTCCCATCCCCTTTTGGGCCGCTTCCCACGGTTCGAAATGCACGAAAATCGGACTGAACACGGGGGAGGCTCCCCCCTCCAAAACGAGACCATCGGCAGAATCGACGGGTCAAACCCGGCCGAGCTACCCGGGTTAGAAGCCTCAGAGTCGGGTTGAGCAGTCACGTTCACTCCCATCCCCTTTTGGACCTCTTCCCACCGTTGGAAATGCACGAAAATCGGCCTGTACACGGGGGAGGGTCCGCCCTCGAAGGCGGGACCGTCGGCAGAACCGCCGGGTCAAACCCGGCTGAGCTACCCGGCTTACAAGTCTCAAAGCCGGGTTGAGCAGTCACGTCCACCCCCATTCCCTTTTGGACCACTTCCCACGGTTGGAAATGCACGAAAATCGGCCTGTACACGGGAGAGGCACCCGCCTCGAAGACGAGACCGTCGGCAGAACCGCCGGGTCAAACCCGGCTGAGCTACCCGGCTCGGAAGCGCCAAAGTCGGTATGAGCAGTCACGTTCACTCCCATCCCCTTTTGGACCGCTTCCCACGGTACGAAATGCATGAAAATCGGCCTGTACACGGGGGAGGCACCCGCCTCGAAGACGAGACCGTCGGCAGAACCGCCGGGTCAAACCCGGCTGAGCTACCCGGCTTACAAGTCTCAAAGTCGGGTTGAGCAGTCACATTCACTCCCATCGACTTTTGGGCAACTTCCCACGGTTCGAAATGCACAAAATTCGGCCTGAACACGGGGGACGCTCCCCCCTCGAAGGCGAGGCCGTCGGCAGAACCGCCGGGTCAAACCCGGCTGAGCTACCCGGCTTAAAAGTCTCAAAGTCGGTATGAGCAGTCACATTCACCCCCATTCCCTTTTGGACCACTTCCCACGGTTGGAAATGCATGAAAATCGGCCTGGACACGGGGGAGGCTCCCCCCTCGATGACGAGACCGTCGGCAGAACCGCCGGAACAAACCCGGCTGAGCTACCCGGCTTACAAGTCTCAAAGTCGGTATGAGCAGACACGTCCACCCCCATTCCCTTTTGGACCACTTCCCACCGTTGGAAATGCACGAAAATCGGCCTGTACACGGGGGAGGCACCGGCCTCGAAGACGAGACCGTCGGCAGAACCGCCGGATCAAACCCGGCCGAGCTACCCGGGTTAGAAGCCTCAGAGTCGGGTTGAGCAGTCACATTCACCCCCATCCCCTTTTGAACCTCTTCCCACCGTTGGAAATGCACGAAAATCGGCCTGTACACGGGGGAGGCCCCCCTCTCGAAGACGAGACCGTCGGCAGACCCGCCGGATCAAACCCGGCCGAGCTACACGGCTTACAAGTCTCGATGTCGGTATGAGCAGTCACGTCCACCCCCATTCCCTTTTGGACCACTTCCCACGGTACGAAATGCATGAAAATCGGCCTGTACACGGGGGAGGGAGCCGCCTCGAAGACGAGACCGTCGGCAGAACCGCCGGATCAAACCCGGCTGAGCTACCAGGCTCGGAAGCGCCAAAGTCGGTATGAGCAGTCACATTCACTCCCATCCCCTTTTGGGCCGCTTCCCACGGTTCGAAATGCACGAAAATCGGACTGAACACGGGGGAGGCTCCCCCCTCCAAAACGAGACCATCGGCAGAATCGACGGGTCAAACCCGGCCGAGCTACCCGGGTTAGAAGCCTCAGAGTCGGGTTGAGCAGTCACGTTCACTCCCATCCCCTTTTGGACCTCTTCCCACCGTTGGAAATGCACGAAAATCGGCCTGTACACGGGGGAGGGTCCGCCCTCGAAGGCGGGACCGTCGGCAGAACCGCCGGGTCAAACCCGGCTGAGCTACCCGGCTTACAAGTCTCAAAGCCGGGTTGAGCAGTCACGTCCACCCCCATTCCCTTTTGGACCACTTCCCACGGTTGGAAATGCACGAAAATCGGCCTGTACACGGGAGAGGCACCCGCCTCGAAGACGAGACCGTCGGCAGAACCGCCGGGTCAAACCCGGCTGAGCTACCCGGCTCGGAAGCGCCAAAGTCGGTATGAGCAGTCACGTTCACTCCCATCCCCTTTTGGACCGCTTCCCACGGTACGAAATGCATGAAAATCGGCCTGTACACGGGGAGGCACCCGCCTCGAAGACGAGACCGTCGGCAGAACCGCCGGGTCAAACCCGGCTGAGCTACCCGGCTTACAAGTCTCAAAGTCGGGTTGAGCAGTCACATTCACTCCCATCGACTTTTGGGCAACTTCCCACGGTTCGAAATGCACAAAATTCGGCCTGAACACGGGGGACGCTCCCCCCTCGAAGGCGAGGCCGTCGGCAGAACCGCCGGGTCAAACCCGGCTGAGCTACCCGGCTTAAAAGTCTCAAAGTCGGTATGAGCAGTCACATTCACCCCCATTCCCTTTTGGACCACTTCCCACGGTTGGAAATGCATGAAAATCGGCCTGGACACGGGGGAGGCTCCCCCCTCGATGACGAGACCGTCGGCAGAACCGCCGGAACAAACCCGGCTGAGCTACCCGGCTTACAAGTCTCAAAGTCGGTATGAGCAGACACGTCCACCCCCATTCCCTTTTGGACCACTTCCCACCGTTGGAAATGCACGAAAATCGGCCTGTACACGGGGGAGGCACCGGCCTCGAAGACGAGACCGTCGGCAGAACCGCCGGATCAAACCCGGCCGAGCTACCCGGGTTAGAAGCCTCAGAGTCGGGTTGAGCAGTCACATTCACCCCCATCCCCTTTTGAACCTCTTCCCACCGTTGGAAATGCACGAAAATCGGCCTGTACACGGGGGAGGCCCCCCTCTCGAAGACGAGACCGTCGGCAGACCCGACGGATCAAACCCGGCCGAGCTACACGGCTTACAAGTCTCGATGTCGGTATGAGCAGTCACGTCCACCCCCATTCCCTTTTGGACCACTTCCCACGGTACGAAATGCATGAAAATCGGCCTGTACACGGGGGAGGGAGCCGCCTCGAAGACGAGACCGTCGGCAGAACCGCCGGATCAAACCCGGCTGAGCTACCAGGCTCGGAAGCGCCAAAGTCGGTATGAGCAGTCACATTCACTCCCATCCCCTTTTGGGCCGCTTCCCACGGTTCGAAATGCACGAAAATCGGACTGAACACGGGGGAGGCTCCCCCCTCCAAAACGAGACCATCGGCAGAATCGACGGGTCAAACCCGGCCGAGCTACCCGGGTTAGAAGCCTCAGAGTCGGGTTGAGCAGTCACGTTCACTCCCATCCCCTTTTGGACCTCTTCCCACCGTTGGAAATGCACGAAAATCGGCCTGTACACGGGGGAGGGTCCGCCCTCGAAGGCGGGACCGTCGGCAGAACCGCCGGGTCAAACCCGGCTGAGCTACCCGGCTTACAAGTCTCAAAGCCGGGTTGAGCAGTCACGTCCACCCCCATTCCCTTTTGGACCACTTCCCACGGTTGGAAATGCACGAAAATCGGCCTGTACACGGGAGAGGCACCCGCCTCGAAGACGAGACCGTCGGCAGAACCGCCGGGTCAAACCCGGCTGAGCTACCCGGCTCGGAAGCGCCAAAGTCGGTATGAGCAGTCACGTTCACTCCCATCCCCTTTTGGACCGCTTCCCACGGTACGAAATGCATGAAAATCGGCCTGTACACGGGGGAGGCACCCGCCTCGAAGACGAGACCGTCGGCAGAACCGCCGGGTCAAACCCGGCTGAGCTACCCGGCTTACAAGTCTCAAAGTCGGGTTGAGCAGTCACATTCACTCCCATCGACTTTTGGGCAACTTCCCACGGTTCGAAATGCACAAAATTCGGCCTGAACACGGGGGACGCTCCCCCCTCGAAGGCGAGGCCGTCGGCAGAACCGCCGGGTCAAACCCGGCTGAGCTACCCGGCTTAAAAGTCTCAAAGTCGGTATGAGCAGTCACATTCACCCCCATTCCCTTTTGGACCACTTCCCACGGTTGGAAATGCATGAAAATCGGCCTGGACACGGGGGAGGCTCCCCCCTCGATGACGAGACCGTCGGCAGAACCGCCGGAACAAACCCGGCTGAGCTACCCGGCTTACAAGTCTCAAAGTCGGTATGAGCAGACACGTCCACCCCCATTCCCTTTTGGACCACTTCCCACCGTTGGAAATGCACGAAAATCGGCCTGTACACGGGGGAGGCACCGGCCTCGAAGACGAGACCGTCGGCAGAACCGCCGGATCAAACCCGGCCGAGCTACCCGGGTTAGAAGCCTCAGAGTCGGGTTGAGCAGTCACATTCACCCCCATCCCCTTTTGAACCTCTTCCCACCGTTGGAAATGCACGAAAATCGGCCTGTACACGGGGGAGGCCCCCCTCTCGAAGACGAGACCGTCGGCAGACCCGACGGATCAAACCCGGCCGAGCTACACGGCTTACAAGTCTCGATGTCGGTATGAGCAGTCACGTCCACCCCCATTCCCTTTTGGACCACTTCCCACGGTACGAAATGCATGAAAATCGGCCTGTACACGGGGGAGGGAGCCGCCTCGAAGACGAGACCGTCGGCAGAACCGCCGGATCAAACCCGGCTGAGCTACCAGGCTCGGAAGCGCCAAAGTCGGTATGAGCAGTCACATTCACTCCCATCCCCTTTTGGGCCGCTTCCCACGGTTCGAAATGCACGAAAATCGGACTGAACACGGGGGAGGCTCCCCCCTCCAAAACGAGACCATCGGCAGAATCGACGGGTCAAACCCGGCCGAGCTACCCGGGTTAGAAGCCTCAGAGTCGGGTTGAGCAGTCACGTTCACTCCCATCCCCTTTTGGACCTCTTCCCACCGTTGGAAATGCACGAAAATCGGCCTGTACACGGGGGAGGGTCCGCCCTCGAAGGCGGGACCGTCGGCAGAACCGCCGGGTCAAACCCGGCTGAGCTACCCGGCTTACAAGTCTCAAAGCCGGGTTGAGCAGTCACGTCCACCCCCATTCCCTTTTGGACCACTTCCCACGGTTGGAAATGCACGAAAATCGGCCTGTACACGGGAGAGGCACCCGCCTCGAAGACGAGACCGTCGGCAGAACCGCCGGGTCAAACCCGGCTGAGCTACCCGGCTCGGAAGCGCCAAAGTCGGTATGAGCAGTCACGTTCACTCCCATCCCCTTTTGGACCGCTTCCCACGGTACGAAATGCATGAAAATCGGCCTGTACACGGGGGAGGCACCCGCCTCGAAGACGAGACCGTCGGCAGAACCGCCGGGTCAAACCCGGCTGAGCTACCCGGCTTACAAGTCTCAAAGTCGGGTTGAGCAGTCACATTCACTCCCATCGACTTTTGGGCAACTTCCCACGGTTCGAAATGCACAAAATTCGGCCTGAACACGGGGGACGCTCCCCCCTCGAAGGCGAGGCCGTCGGCAGAACCGCCGGGTCAAACCCGGCTGAGCTACCCGGCTTAAAAGTCTCAAAGTCGGTATGAGCAGTCACATTCACCCCCATTCCCTTTTGGACCACTTCCCACGGTTGGAAATGCATGAAAATCGGCCTGGACACGGGGGAGGCTCCCCCCTCGATGACGAGACCGTCGGCAGAACCGCCGGAACAAACCCGGCTGAGCTACCCGGCTTACAAGTCTCAAAGTCGGTATGAGCAGACACGTCCACCCCCATTCCCTTTTGGACCACTTCCCACCGTTGGAAATGCACGAAAATCGGCCTGTACACGGGGGAGGCACCGGCCTCGAAGACGAGACCGTCGGCAGAACCGCCGGATCAAACCCGGCCGAGCTACCCGGGTTAGAAGCCTCAGAGTCGGGTTGAGCAGTCACATTCACCCCCATCCCCTTTTGAACCTCTTCCCACCGTTGGAAATGCACGAAAATCGGCCTGTACACGGGGGAGGCCCCCCTCTCGAAGACGAGACCGTCGGCAGACCCGACGGATCAAACCCGGCCGAGCTACACGGCTTACAAGTCTCGATGTCGGTATGAGCAGTCACGTCCACCCCCATTCCCTTTTGGACCACTTCCCACGGTACGAAATGCATGAAAATCGGCCTGTACACGGGGGAGGGAGCCGCCTCGAAGACGAGACCGTCGGCAGAACCGCCGGATCAAACCCGGCTGAGCTACCAGGCTCGGAAGCGCCAAAGTCGGTATGAGCAGTCACATTCACTCCCATCCCCTTTTGGGCCGCTTCCCACGGTTCGAAATGCACGAAAATCGGACTGAACACGGGGGAGGCTCCCCCCTCCAAAACGAGACCATCGGCAGAATCGACGGGTCAAACCCGGCCGAGCTACCCGGGTTAGAAGCCTCAGAGTCGGGTTGAGCAGTCACGTTCACTCCCATCCCCTTTTGGACCTCTTCCCACCGTTGGAAATGCACGAAAATCGGCCTGTACACGGGGGAGGGTCCGCCCTCGAAGGCGGGACCGTCGGCAGAACCGCCGGGTCAAACCCGGCTGAGCTACCCGGCTTACAAGTCTCAAAGCCGGGTTGAGCAGTCACGTCCACCCCCATTCCCTTTTGGACCACTTCCCACGGTTGGAAATGCACGAAAATCGGCCTGTACACGGGAGAGGCACCCGCCTCGAAGACGAGACCGTCGGCAGAACCGCCGGGTCAAACCCGGCTGAGCTACCCGGCTCGGAAGCGCCAAAGTCGGTATGAGCAGTCACGTTCACTCCCATCCCCTTTTGGACCGCTTCCCACGGTACGAAATGCATGAAAATCGGCCTGTACACGGGGGAGGCACCCGCCTCGAAGACGAGACCGTCGGCAGAACCGCCGGGTCAAACCCGGCTGAGCTACCCGGCTTACAAGTCTCAA
>NW_027311346.1:0-29921 GCF_047496795.1 Chiloscyllium punctatum | reverse complement strand
TTGTAGTTTCGCACATTGTTGCCTTCATTGATAATTAAGGAGACCGGGTTTGTCCCGAGCTCTTCTTTTGCTCTTAATATACTTGTAGAGTCTCTTTGGATTCTCCTTAACTTTCTCTGTCAAAGCGATCTTGTGTCCCCTTTTTACATTCCTGATTTCCATCCTAAGTGTATTTCTACAACCCTGATGCTCCCGAAAGGATTCTCTTGAGTCAGCCAGTTATATCTGACATGTGACCCCTTTTTTCATAACCACAGCCTCGAAACTCAGTCAGTGTTTCCTAATTCAGTCAGCATTGAGCTGCACACTAACAGGAACACGCTGGTGCTGAACACTCCTTTTATCTCGGTTTTAAAATATTCCTACTTGCCAGACTTCCCTTTACCTGCCAATAACCTCCCCAGATCTACTTTAAAAATTCCTGTCTAATACTATCTTGCTCCATTGAATAACTTTAACTTGTGGACCAGGCCTCTCCTTTTCCATCGCTATTTTCAAACTAATACAATTGTGGTAACTTTCCAAAGTGCTCCCCCACTAACACCTCAGTCCCGTTCATGACCTTGTTTCCTAAGGGGAGGTCAAGTTTAGCCCCATTCTCCAGTTGGGCAATTTACATAATGACTGGGAGTTTTCAGAACACACTTAACAAATTCTTTCCATCCAAATGCTTAACTTAGCAGCAATCCCAGTCCAGGTTTGGAGCGGTTAAGGTCCCCTATCATTTCAACCCTATTATTCTAAGAGATATCTGAAATCTCCTGATATATTTTCTCCTTCATCTCCCGTTGCCTATCGCTGTAGTACGACCGTAGAAAACTAATGACCAATTTTTATTTCCCAGCTCCACTAATATCGTTTAACTGGGTGATCCTGCATGAATACTCCCTCTAGGCACTGCTGGGATTTTTCCCCCAACAAACCCACCAGCTCTCCTCCTGTTTTGCTTCCAGTTCTATCCTTCCTGTAGTATCTGTCTCCGGAACATTGAGCTGCTGCTCCTGTTGCTCCCTCAGCTGTGTTTCTGTAATATCTATGGTATCCCAATCCCATGTTCCCATCCATGCTCTGGGTTCATCTGCCTTATCTGTCTGGCCCTTTGCATTGAAATAACGTCGGTTTAATCCACCAGTTTTCCCTAATTGTCTGCTATGTTCTTGCCTGTTTTGTCTCCTTATATTCCTCTCTTTAACATTTGTACCAGCCTCAACTTTCTTTCTGGCCTTACAACTCTTTGGGTTCACACAGACCTGCCAGACAAGTTGAAATCCTCTCGAGCAGCTCCAGCAACGTTCCCCATCAGGAACGTTCCCAGTTCAGGTGTATTCTCCACCCTGTCTACCTGTGCTGACACCTTCAGACATCCAGGGACTTGCCCACCGAGGTCCCTGTATTCCTCAGTACTCCAGAAGGACCGACAATTCATGATGTATATCATTCGTTTCTTAGACTTCCCACAGTGCATTACCTCACAGTGATCAGAAGTAAACTCTGTCTCACATTACTCTGCTCAGTTTATCATCTGATCGATATCAGACTGCAGCCTGAGTCCATACCCCTCACTATGGACAACACCCTCACCTTTCATGTTATCTGCAAACCTACTCATGTTACCTTCTGCTTTCACATCCGAGTGATTAATGTCTATAATGAACAGCAATGACTCCTGCACAGATCCCTGTGGTACACCCGCTGGACAAAAGCTTTCAATCACAAAACCAACCCTCCACCAATTGCGGACCCAATTCACCAACTTACCTTGGATCCCATCGGATCTTCCCTTTTGGACCAGCCTTCCGTGTGGGACCTCGTCAAAGACCTTAATGAACTCCATATAAACCACATCATCTGCACTGCCCTCATCAATATCAGAGGACAGTCGTCTAGCAAATCCATACAGACAAACCCTAATGAAATTGCGGGGTTTTTTTTTTGGCGAATGCCTTGTATCGGTGTTCTTCTTCCTCTTTTTGCAGTTCTGATGTACTGCAGCGTGTTGTGGCCCTTTTGAACAGTGTCTTGATGCAACTTCTTTTGTGTGTGTTGGGGTGGTTGCTTTCGTAGTTCAGGACTTGGTCTGTGTGTGTGTCTTTCCTGTAAACCTTTGTGGTGAATTATCCATTCGGTGTTCTCTGCACCATCACGTCTAGGAATGGGAGTTGGTTGTCCTTTTCTTCCTCTCTAGTGAATCGGATTCCTGTGGGTGTGGCGTTGATGAGCCGGTGTGTGTTCTCTATTTCTGTGTTTTTAATTATTACAAAGGTGTCATCTACATATCTGACCCAGAGTTTGGGTTGAATTTGCGGTAAGACTGTTTGTTCTAACCTTTGCATTTCTGCTTCTGCTATGAGTCCAGAGATGGGTGAGCCCATGGGTGTGCCGTTGATTTGTTCATATATTTGGTTGTTGAATGTGAAGTGTGTTGTGAGGCACAGGTCTAGTAGTTTGAGTATGCCGTCTTTGTTGATAGGTTCAACGTCCTGTTGTCTGTTCTGTATGTCCAGCAAATTGGCTATTGTTTCTCTGGCTAGGGTTTTGTCGATAGAGGTGAACAGTGCCGTTATATCGAATGAGACCATAGTTTCTTCCTTGTCTATGTGTATATTTCTGATGATGTCCAAGAATTTCTGTGTTGACTGTACAGAGTGTCTGGATCCACTGATCAGGTTTTTCAGTTTCTGCTGAAGTTCTTTAGCCAGTTTGTGTGATGGTGTCCCTGGTAGTGATACTATGGGTCTGAGTGGGATGGCTGGTTTGTGCACTTTAGGTAGTCCATAGATTCTGAGGGTGTTCTTACTTTCAGGTTTCATTCTCTGTAGGTCAAACCTGGTTATCTGTCCTTTTTTTTGTAGGTTTCTGAGTGTGTTGTTTTTCCTATTGGTGAGCTGTGGCGTGAGGTCAAACTCCACGCAATTTCATCCACAGATGCCTCAGGGAAAGACAACAGAGTGAAGACATGTCATGACCCAAAGGACTAGCCACACTACCATACATCAAGAACATTTCGGAACTGACAGCCAGACTACTGCGACCACTCAGACTCATAACAGCACACAAACCAACAGCCACTCTCCAACAACAACTCACCAGAACGAAGGACCTGATACCCAGCATGAGCAAAACCAACGTAGTGTACAAACTCCCATGCAAGGACTGCACAAAACACTACATAGGACAAACAGGAAGACAGCTAACGATCCGCATCCATGAACACCAACTAGACACGAAACGACACGACCAGCTATCCTTAGTAGCCACACACGCAGATGACAAGCAACGTGAGTTCGACTGGGACAACACTACTATTATAGGACAAGCTAAACAACAGAACAGCCAGGGAATTGCTGGAAGCATGGCACTCATCCACAGATTCAATCAATAAGCACATTGACCTGGATCCAATATGCCGGCCACTGCAGCGGACAGCTGGAACTAACAACCGGAAGCGGCAGATACAAACCACTATAAATGCCGGAGGAAACATCACAGAAGCGCTTCACAGGAGGCTCCCAAACACTGAGGATGTCACCTAGACAGGGGACGAAACGTCTGCAACACAAATTCCCAGCTCGGTGAACAGAACCACAACAACGAGCACCCGTGCTACAAATCTTCTCACAAACGTTGAAGCCCTTTAGACTCTACAAAGCTCCGTCATGAACAAGCCACCATCTCTCTATTTCCTTTGCCTTCTTCAGTGTCTGCAACTCTCGCTGTATCTTCCAGTAACGTTCTTTATTAATGCAGGTCTGCCTAGCTCCCCAGATAACCTGTTTCATCCCCTACAGCTCCTCAATCACTGTAACACCCTCTGCTCTGTCTCATTGACCTCTTCCCCACTGTCGTCCAGGCACAACAGCGATCCTGTAAGAGAGCAGTGCGGATTGTGATGTTATAAATCTCAGCTGAGGCTTGAGGCCTACCATTACCTGGGAGTCACAAGGGGAGAGAACCTGAGAGAGTACAGCACAAAGCGGGAAAATATAAATCAGCAGCGAGGGTCAAGGCCGACTGGGACTTGGATTTGGATGAAAAGCAGAGCAGGAGGCTCGAAATCAGCACCAAGTCACAGAGGGAGTGACCGTGTGAGGGAGCAACTTGGAGCAGGGGCTTGAGGCTGACTCACACCTGGAAGAATGTAAATCAGTACTGAGGATCTAGGCCCAGTTGTACCTGGGAGTCAGAGAGACGGTGACCCTGTGAGGGAGCAGACTGGAGTGAGAGCTGGACGATTACACGTCCGAGGAGACACATCACTGTGTGTGCACGTGTCCCTCCATTGTTCTCTGTGTGTGTGTGTGTGTGTGTGTGTGTGTGTCCCCTTCCCTCGCTGTGTGTGAGCATGTCCCTCCCTCACTGTGTGTGTGAGCGTGTCCCTCCCTCAATATGTGTGTGTTTGTGTGTGCATATGTCTGCGTGTTTCCCTCCCTCACTTTGTGTGTGTGTGTCCCCTCGCTGTGAGTGTGTGTGTGTCCCTCCCTCGCTGTGTGTGTGTGTGTCGCTCCCTTGCTGTGTGTGTGTGTGTGTGTCCCTCCCTCGCTGTGTGTGTGTGTGTCGCTCCCTTTGTGTGTGTGTGTGTGTGTGTGTGTTTGTGTCCCTCCCTCGCTCTGTGTGTGTGTGTGTGTGTGTGTGTGTGTCCCTCCCTCGCTGTGTGTGTGTGTTTGTGTGTGTGTCCCTCCCTCGCTGTGTGTGTGTGTGTGTGTGTGTGTGTGTGTGTGTGTGTGTGTGTCCCTCCCTCACTGTGTGTACGTGCGTGTGTGTGTGAGTGTGGCCCTCCCTTGCTGTGTGTGCATGTGTCTCCTCCTCGCTGTTTGTACGCGTGTCCCTCCCTCGCTGTGTGTGTGTGTATGCGTGTGTCCCTCCCTTGCTGTGTGCGTGTGTCCCTCTCTCGCTGTGTGTGTACGTCCCTCCCTCGCTCTGTGTGTGTGCATGTCCTTCCCTCCCTCGCTCTGTGTGTGTGTGTGTGTCCCCCTTCCTTCGCTGTATGTGTGTGTGTGTCTTTCCCTCGCTCTGTGTGTGTGCATGTCCCTCCCTTGCTGTGTGTGTGCGTGTGTGCGTGTGTGTGTCCCTCCCTTGCTTTGCGTGTGTGTCCATCCCTTGTGTTTGTGTGAGCGTGTGTGCATGTGCCTCCCTTGCTCTGTGTGTGTGTATGTATGTGTGCGTGCCCCTCCCTCGCTTTGCACGTGCGTGTCCATCCCCTATGTGTGTGACCACCTTGCTGAGTGTGTGTGTCCCACCCTTGCCGTGTCTGTGTGCGTCCCCTCTCGCTGTGTGTGTGTCCCCCCTCTCAATTTCTGTGCACATGCCCGCCCCCTCGACATGTGTGTGATTGTCCCTACTTCGCGATGTGTCCATGTCCCTCCGTTGGAGTGTATGTGCGTGTCCCTCCCTCACTGTGTGTCTGCATGTCTCTTCCTCGTTGTGTGTGCGTATCCCTTTCTTGCTGTTTGTGTGCGTGTCCCTCCCTCTGTGTGTTTGTGTTTGTGTGTCTTCGCTGCGTGTCTGTGCGTGTCCCTCCCTCGCTGTGTGTGTGTGTGTGTGTGTGCGCGTGTCCTCCTCGCTATGTGTGTGTGTGTCCCCCTCCCTCGCTGTGTGCATGTGTCCCTCGCTCTGTGTATGCGCACGTCCCTCCCTCGCTGTGTGTGTGTGTGTCCCTCCCTCGCTGGGCGTGTGTGTGTTCCTCCCTCGATTTGCGTATGTCTCTGCGGGTATCCCCCTCACTGTGTGTGCGTGCATGTCCTTCCCTCGCTGTGTGCCTGCGTGTAACCCCCTCACTCTGTGTGTGTGTGCATGTCCTTCCCTCGCTGTGTGTCTGCGTGTATCCCCCTCGCTGTGTGTGTGTGTGCATGTCCTTCCCTCGCTGTGTGTCTGCGTGTATCCCCCTCACTGTGTGTGTGTGTGCATGTCCTTCCCTCGCTGTTTGTCTGTGGGTATCCCCCTCACTGTGTGTGTGTTTGTGTGCATGTCCTTCCCTCGCTGTGTGTCTGCGTGTATCCCCCTCACTCTGTGTGTGCGTGCATGTCCTTCCCTCGCTGTGTGCCTGCGTGTAACCCCCTCACTTTGTGTGTGTGCATGTCCTTCCCTCACTGTGTGTCTGCGTGTATCCCCCTTGCTGTGTGTCTGCGTGTATCCCCCTCACTGTGTGTGTGTGTGCATGTCCTTCCCTCGCTGTGTGTCTGCGTGTATCTCCCTTGCTGTGTGTCTGCGTGTATCCCCCTCACTGTGCGTGTGCGCATGTCCTTCCCTCGCTGTGTGTCTGCGGGTATCTCCCTCACTGTGTGTGTTTGCGTGTCGCTCCCTTGCTGTGAGTGTGAGTGTGTGTGTGTGTGTCCAAAATTTGCACCATCAGTGGATTGGCCATCATAAATTGACTGTGGTATTCAGGAATGTGTGGTTTAAGTAAGTTCACCACGAGAAATGCAGGGTTTAATGTATAGGTAGAGGGGTGGGTCTGGGTAGGATGCTCTTCAGAGTTTTGGAATGGACTGGTTGGGCCGAATGGCCTGGTTGCACACGATGTCTAATCTATTCAGGTTATTGTCCAGCTCTGTCAACCATCACCGTCTCTTACACCTTGCCTTATCCCCAATATTCTCCTTAACACTGTAATCTCCTCCAGACTCTAAAACATTCCTTGCCTATGTAACCTTCTCCAGTCCTGACAAAGATCGATATGTCTGTCACCTCTTTCTGCTTTTAGAACCCTCACTATAACTATTACCATTTGGTACAGCACTCCCAATCATTGTTCCCTCTTGAAACTCCCATAAACATTTGTATCTTTGAAAACTCATCTGGACTGTCTCAATTTCCCTTTGACAGTTACGTGCTGAGACCTGCTCTATTTCAGTGAAGTAATTAAGTCTTGGCAACACTCACTGTTATAATCTCCCTCCAGCCTTACAGCACTGAGGATCTGTAGAAGGTCTTTTCACCCCGACAGCCATCTCTCTGTCTGTAATCTCCTCCACTCCCCATAATACATTCTCTCTGAGCTCCTCTGTAGTCCACTAAACTCTCCCTAACACTGTCTGTATCAGTGTAACCTTCTCCAAAAAACAACCTTCCCTATCTGTGTAAATCCCTACACCAGTCCCTATCCCTCTCAGCTCCGTCTAACAATACAACCCTCCATGTCTGTGTATTCACCTTCAGTCCCTACTCACCTCCCTATCTGTGTAACCTTCTCCATGCATTTTTGCTTCAGTCTCTTCAACTGTCCCTGTCAGTGTAACCTCTTCCAGACGCGAAAACTCTCCTCTTTTTGACTTACTCAGACCACACAACCCTCACTATCTATAACCTACTCCTGTCTGAGAAACCTACCTCTGCAAATTGCTCCAATTCTCCATAAGCTCCTGCAGCTCTTACATCCCTCCCTATCGACCAAATCTCTTCCAGTCCCTAAACACCAACAGTCTGTGGAGACCCGACCACCATCCCTATCAGTGTAATCCTCTCAGGTTTCTGCAGTAATCCTGATCTGTCGAACTCACTCCATGCCTGTTCCTCTCCCAATCCAGTCCCTACAAAACCCACTATCTATTTAACACCCTCCTGTCACTATCACCCCCATGTCAATGTAAGCGCCTCCTGTGTTTCTCCACCATCTACCCATCTCCATAACCTTGTCCAGCTCTTACACCACTATCTGTTTAAACGTCACCTTCCTCTACAACTTCCTCCTGTTTGCGCTATGCTCCCTTATCTGTGAAACTGTGTCTGACCAAAATTGTTATCCCAGTGTCTGAAAAGAAATCCAGATTCCACAGCCTCCATAACCCCCAGAACCTAAGCCTTCCTATGTCTGCAAACATCTTCAGTCACGACTCCCCTGAATATCTCTGTTTGTTCTTCCAGTAGATACAAACATCTTTATCTCTGTAATCTGCTCAGCTCCCTAAAACACTCCCTGCCTGTGATCCAGCCCTGTCCTACAAACATCCTTATCCCTGTAAACTTCTCTATCCCTCCCAACATTCCCATCTCCATGAACCTGTCAGCCCTACAGCTCTCCACATTTCTGTAACCTCCTGTGGGTCTATGGTCCTCCCACCCTGTGAAACTACCTTTCATCCCCATATTCCTCCCAATCTGGGTCCTCTGCTCCAGATCAGGCCGTTGCTGTCTCTGTAAACACCTCCACTCCTGACAACTCTTCCCATTTGTGTAACCTCGTTCAGACCCCATACTCTCCAGCTTCCTGAATCCTCTTCCTGCATTGCAACCAAAACCACATGTTTCTGTAATATCCACCAGTGCTTACACCTTCCCCAACTCAGGAACCACTTACAGTCCTAACAAAGCACCTAAACTGCGAACCCTCTCATTTCCCTACAATCCTCCCCAACTCCCTCCCTCCTGAAATGCCTTCATCACCATGAAACCACAAAATTACTGAAGCCTACTTTTGGCATTGCAATCCTCCGAATGTCTGCGAAATCCTCCTGTCCTGATATCCATCCCTATCTCTGTAACCCCCACCACCCTCCAGAGTCCTTCTGGGGAACATGGCAGAGGAGGGAAGATGTGTAAAGTCCAAGCCATGTTACGGAGGTAGAATTCTGGGAATTTCAGATTTGGTCAAATGTCTGTGGTGTGAAGATTATTGGCGAGGACTCTAAAGACAGGATTTATGACGACTTGGAAAACGAGAGTTAAATTAGCCAGTCAGTTATGGGTTTGTGTGGAGTCAGGTCATGCCTCACAAACCTTATTGAATTCTTTGAGGATATGGCAGAATATGTTGATGGCTCATTCAGAAAAGAAGGAAAATTGGGATACAGGGAAATCTGTCTGTCTGGATACAGGATTGGATGGCCCAGAGAAGACAGAGGGTGGCAGCAGATGGACAGTATTGAGCCTGGAGCTCAGTGACCAGTGGTGTTCTGTAACAATTGGCACTGGGACTCTGCTCTCTGTGATTTGTGTAAATGATTTGGATGTGGATGTTGGAGAGTAGGTTAGTAAGTTTGCCAATAACATGAAGGTTGGTGGAGTGGTGGGGATTGTGGAGGGCTGTTGTAGGTTGCAATGGGACATTGACAGGACGCAGAGCTGGGCTGGAAGTGGCAAATGGAGTCCAATCCGGAAAAGTGTGAAGTGATTCATTTTGGAAGTTCGAATTTGAATACAGAATACAGGGTGAAAGGCAGAATACTTGGCAGTGTGGAGGAACAGAGATCATGGGGTCGGTGTCCATAGATCCCTCAAAATCGCCACGCACGTTTGAAGGGTTGTAAAAAAGGCATATGTTGTGTTGGCTCCCCTTAGAAGGGGATTGACTGTAAGAGCCGTGAGGTTTTCCTGCATCTTTATAACGTCCTGGTGAGACCACACTTGGAATATTGTGTTCAGTTCTGGTCCCCTATTTACAGGAAGTCTGTGCACGTTTTAGAGAGTGTACACAGGAGATTTACCAAGATGCTGCCTGTAATGGAGAGCAGTTCTTACGAAAAAAGGTTGAGGGAGCTAAGGCTTTTTTCATTGGACTGAAGAAGGGGGCGGGGTGACTTTGTGGAGGTGAACAAGATGATGAGAGGCACAGAGTGAGTGAATAGTCTGAGACGTTTCCTCCTGTGGCATAAATGGTTATTACAAGGCGGCATAATTTTAAGGTGAATGGAGGATGGATAAGAGCATAGAGAATGGTAGGTGGTTGGATGGACTGCCAATGGTGGTAGTAAAATTACTTTCGGGACATTTAATAGAATCTTGGACAGATACACGGATAATAGTAAAATGAAGGGTATGTAGTTTACTTTGATCTTACAGTTGGACAAAGAGTTGGCATGAAATCATGGCCGAAGGGTCTTGGGCTGAACTGTTCTGCGTTCTGTGTTCAGTCTGGTAAACTGGGTAATATGCTCAGATCAGTGGAAGAAGGATATGGCATTCAGGAGGAGCTAGTGAACTGGTACAAAATTTGCTTGTTGGTTGTAGAAAGAGGGTGGTGGGAGACATGTTGTTTTTCTGACTGGAGGCATGTGACCAGCGGTAGAGTGGGTCCACTGTTGTTTGTCATTTGGATAAATGGTTTGGATGGAAACATTGGTTTCCTGGTCAGTAATTGTTTTGGGTGACACTGAAATTGGTGGTAAAGTGGACAGTGAAGAAGGTTATCTATGATACAACAGGATAAACAGTATTGCTGGGATAGTGGGCTGAAGAATAGCAGATGGAGTTTAATTAGATAAAGCTGGGGTGTTCCATTTTGGTGAAACAAACCAGGGTGGGGCCTGTGCAGTTAATGTTCGGGCCCTGGGTAGTGTTTTCAGTCAGAGACCCAGGGATGCAGGTATACAGTTCTTTGAATGTGGTGTCACAGGTAGACAGGCTGGTGATGCAGGTGTTTGGGATGGTTACCTTCATTCAGGAGAGCATTTTTAGTAAGAGTTGGGATGTCATGTTGTGGCTGTAAAAGGCATTGGTGGGGCCACCATTAAAACATTGTTGATCAGTAGGAAGAACTCATCTAGTTCACTAACCTCCTTTCGGGAAGGACATCAGATTTTCTAACCTGGTCTGGCCGACATGTGACTCCAGACCCACAGCAATATGGCTGACTCTGAGCTACCCTCTGGGTAATTAGCAGAGGGGTCAAAGAACGTTGTTCCAGGCAGTGACACCCACATCCCATGAATGAATATATAAAAATACCTATGTCCCTGCGTACCTCTGCAAACACCTTCAGCTGCAGCAATCCGTCCTGGCTTTGTAACACCCTGACCACTCTCTGTAACACTCTCACCACCTCCAGCACCTTCACCTCTCCCTGTTCCTATTGTGTCAATGAACCCTGACCGTTGCTCCCCTTCCCGCAGCCCTCCTGCAAGCAGACCCATTGGAATCCATTAACATTTACTCCTAAATCACTCGATCACTTCAGGATTTTAAGTACTCATTGGTGATCTTCTCAGCTTCATAATCTAGTATGATCCCTTTTGTCCTGAGTGCGGGACCAGTGGGAATTTCTTGCTGAGGTTTTTACTGTTTCAATGGAATGTCCTTTTGTTGAGTATTTTGCGTTGTCAAATGTTTTCCACTGTTCATTAACAGGCACATATTTCAGTCTGTTTAGCCTATTTACCTTGGTCAGTTCTCCTCTCAACTTCATGTCATTGGTTATTTTTGTTTCTAGTTGTAGCTTGTCCTTTCTGTGATTCACTTTAAAACTTTATATTTCTTTAAATTGCACTTTATCACAATTTCCCAGAGGATCTCTCCAGGTGACATTACTCATTCACTAAGTTTCATTACATGGTCCCTCTGCGATAGTTATGTCCCTTAACAGTTGCACAATGTGTTTTTCAAAGAAACACTGAAAAAAAATTAACCGAACTCCTCTTCCAATATCAAGGTTGACCGTGTGATTGTCCCAGATTATACAAATAATAAAGTTTTCCAAAATTATCACAATACCTTTGTTAAAAAATTCCAATGAGTTCCTGATTAATGCAGTGACGAGCCATGAAATGCTGTTCGGTGGGTGGTCGAAAACTGTTCTGCTGCTTGAGTCCTTGGCAAGTAGTAGCCAGAATTTATATTCAGACTGACTCTACTTCATGATCTGAGGCTAAATGATTTCTCTGTAATGCCTTTGTTATCCATTATTGTTAGCGTTGCCCATTTTGCCTCAGTTTGCACAAGATGACGAACCACTGAATATTTTTGTTC
Organism: Chiloscyllium punctatum; assembly: GCF_047496795.1. Lineage (NCBI taxonomy): Eukaryota > Metazoa > Chordata > Chondrichthyes > Orectolobiformes > Hemiscylliidae > Chiloscyllium > Chiloscyllium punctatum. The sequence goes on along the minus strand of NW_027311346.1, from coordinate 18,245 downwards.
ACCCTGTATCCATGTCTCCCTGGTGTCGAAATCTCTTTTATCGCTGTGTCACAAATCCGTCGACCTTATTGCAGCAACGTTGTCCATTCAAAAAAAAAACATAAGATACTCTCTTCCACAATTTTCTGTCACAAATCTATTTGCTGATGTACAGTTTTAGTTAAACTCTGTCCCATCCTGTTCCGAATGCTTGTCTTCAGCCATATTCCCATGCTGTTCCATTGCTTCACCTTTTCCCTTTGGATTTGGAAAGCTCCTTTCACCTGCATCCTCTCTGTCAGTTTAATGCCCTGTCCATAAACCTACCGACATGATTGGCCAGGACACTGCTCCCAGCACAGTTCCAGGGGGACCATCCTAATAGTTTTTTTTAAATCAGGTATAGGATGTGTGAGTCTCTGGCTGACCAGCCTTTCTTGCCCAGCCCTAGAAGCCCTTGAGCTGAGTAACGTGCTTGGCCATTGCAGAGGGTCATTGAGAGGCAAACCCTTTGCTGTGGGGATGTAGTGCAGACCACGTGAGGATGGGCAGATGTCCTTCTCTAAAGGACAAATGTTTGGATTTGTTTTACATCAGTAATGGTTTCATACTTATTTGTGAATTGTTAATTCTTATTTTTAAAATTATTGATTTCAAATGTCTCCTTTTCAGATGGCGGGACTCAATCCTGCCTCCCCTGAACATGAGCTGAGGTTTTGGATACATTCTCTCGCAATAATACCACTAGGCCATTACTTCACCTGCTCACTGGGTGCTCATCCCTGAGCACTGATACCAGGGCATCATGAAGCTAAACCCATTCTTCCAACACAATTGTGTGATCCTGACATCTTCCAGCAATCTGGGACTATTTCTTAATATCGCTCCATTCTCCAGATCTCTGTGGGACTCAGTGCCATTCTCCATGTGCAACCCTCACTGCATCTGTTTAATTTCCCATTCTGTCTATTTCTCTGTCTCCTGTAGGTACTCAGGAAAGTCCTGACTCAATAGTCTTCCCAGCTGCTGGGTGGATCGTCCATTACCTCATTGAACACAGTTGGTCCGCCAGAGAGAGACAAAGGGAAAGGAGATCTGGAGCCTTCAATAAATCCTGTAGTGAAGTAAGGTCTCCCAAAGTGCACAGAGCAAAGAACAGTGAGAGTGCTCCAAACATCTGTTAACACAACATGACATAGATACAGTGCTGGAGGGGAGCACAGTACACACACGCACACCCTGGTGCTGGAAAAGCACGGTAGGTCAGGCAGCATCCGAGGAGCAGCCTGATCGATATTTCGGGCAAAAGCCCTTCATCAGGAACAGAGGCCGGGAGCCTGCAGAGTGGGGAGATAAATGAGAGAGGGGTGGGGATGGGGAGAAAGTAGCATAGAGTACAATAGGTGAATCGGATGGGGAAGGAGGTGATAGGTCAGAGTGGAGGATGGGGGAAGGTAGCAAAGAGTACAATGGGTGAATGGGGGTGGGGATGGGGGTGATCGGTCAGAGAGGAGGGTGGAATGGATAGGTGGGACGGGAGATAGGCCATTACGACAGGTCATGAGGGCGGTGCTGAGCTGGAAGGCTGGAGGCGGGGTGAGATGGGGGAAGGGGAAACGAGGAAACTGGTGAAGTCCATATTGATGCCCTGGGGTTGAAGTGTTCCGAGGCGGAAGGTGAGACGTTCTTCCTCCAGGCGTCGGGTGGTGAGGAAGTGGCGGTGGAGGAAGCCCAGGACCTGCATGTCCTCGGCAGAGTGGGAGGGGGAGTTGAAATGTTGGGTCACAGGGCGGTGGGGTTGATTGGTGCGGGTGGCCCAGAGATGTTCCCGAATGTGCTCTGCTAGGAGGTGTCCAGTTTCCCCAATGTAGAGGAGACGGCATAGGGAGCAACGGATACAATAAATGATATTGGTGGATGTGCATGTAAAGCTTTGGATGTGGAAGGCTCCTTTGGGGCCTTGGATGGTGGTGAGGGAGGAGGTGTGGGCACAGGTTTAGCAATTCCTGCAGTGGCAGGAGAAGGTGCCAGGAAGGGAGGGTGGGTTTTTGGGGGGCATGGAACTGACCAGTTAGTCACGGAGGGAAAGTGGAGAGGGGTGGGGAGGGAAAATATCCCTGGTGGTGGGGTCCGTTTGGAGGTGGAGGAAATGGCGGTGGATAATTTGGTTTATACGAAGGTTGGTCGGGTGGAAGGTGAGCACCAGGGGCGTTCTGTCCTTGTTACAGTTGGAGGGGTGGGGTTTGAAGGTGGAGGTGCGGGATGTGGACGAGATGCGTTGGAGGGCATCTGTTACCACGTGGGGAGGGAAATTCCGATCTCGAAAGAAGGAGGCTATCTGATGTGTTCTGTGGTGGAACTGGCCCATCTGGGAGCAGGTACAGCAGAGGCGGAGGAATTGGGAATAGGGGTTGGGAATTTTGCAGGCGGTAGGGTGGGAAGATGTGTAATCTAGGTAGCTGTGGGAGTCGGTAGGTTTGTAAAAAATGTTGGTGAAAGTTGGTTGTCATTAATGGGGATTGAGAGGCCCAGGAAGGGGAGGGAGGTATTAGAGATGGTCCAGATAAATTTAAGGTCAGAGTGGAATGTGTTGGTGAAGTTGATGAATTGCTCAAACTCCTCGAGGGAGCACGAGGTGGTGCCAATGCAGTCATCAATGTTGCGGAGGAAGACGTGGGGAGTGGTGCCATTGTCACTACGGAAGATGGACTGTTCTACGTAGCTAACAAAGAGACAGGCAGACCTGGGGCCCATACGGGTGCCCATGGCTACCCCTTTGGTCTGGAGGATGTGGGAGGATTTGAAGGAAAAATTGTTAAGGGTGAGGACAAGTTCAGCCAAACGAATGAGCGTATCGGTGGAAGGGTACTGTTGTGGACGTCGGGAGAGGAAGAAACGGAGGGCTCGGAGGTCATGGTGGATGGAGGTGTAGAGGGATTGGATATCCCTCATTGTGAAGATGAGGCGTTGGGGGCTGGGGAAACGGAAGTCTTGGAGGAGGTGGAGGGTGTGAGTGGTGTCTCGAATGAATGTGGGTAGTTCCTGGACTGGGGGGACAGGACAATGTTGAGGTAGGCAGTCATGAGTTTGGTGGGGTAGGAGCATGCTGAGACAATGGGTCGGCCAGGGTGGTCAGGCTTGTGGATCTTGGGAAGGAGGTAGAACCGGGCAGTGGGGGATCCCGGACAATGAGGTTGGAAGCTGTGGGTGGGAGATCTCCTCCTGAGGTGATGAGGTTCTGTATGCTCTGGGAGATGACGGTTTGGTGATGGGAGGTGGGTCATGGTAGAGGGGGTGGTAGGAGGAGGTGTCTTTGAATTGGCATCATGGCTTCAGCGGTGTAGAGGTCAGTGCACCAGACTACCACTGCACCCCCTTTATCTGCTGGTTTGATGGTGAGGTCGGTATTGGAGCAGAGGAAGTGGAGGGCTGCACGTTGTGAGGGTGAGAGGATGGAGTGGGGGAGGGGGGAGATAGGGTGAGGCAGTTAATATCTCGGTGCAAGTTGGAAATGAAGAAATCGAAGACAGGTAATAGGCCAGCGCGGGGTGTCCAGGCGGATGGAGTGTATTGGAGGCCGGCAAAGGGGTCCTCAGAAAATAGGCGGGAGTCTTCATTGTAAAAGTAAGCTCTGAGGCGGAGGTGGTGGAAGAAGTGTTCGATGTCACGGCGTGTATTAAATTCATTGCTGTGTGGATGGAAGGGGATAAAGGTGAGGCCTTTGCTGAGGACTGATCATTCGTCCTCAGTGAGGGGGAGGTCAGGGGGAATGGTGAAAACACGGCAGGAATGGGAGCTGGGACCAGGCGTAGGTGTGGAGCTGGGGGAGACGACGGAGCCTGTAACTGGAGTGGGTGTGGTGTTAGGGGGAATGGGGATGGAGTCATGAGCAGGGGTGGTGTTACCCTCAGGGTTCTGGGGGCAGGGATGGTGATGGTGGGACCTGGGGGTGGTGTCAGCAGAATGCAGATGGGTGACATTGGTGTGGGCGGAAGTGGTGGCAAACACGGCAGTGGGGGGGCGAGGAAGTCACTGAGTGTGTGGCATCAGCGATGATGTGAGGGGCGGGAATGATGTCACTTGTGGTGTTTGCGGAATTGTGAGGGTGGCATTTACTTTATTTTAACCAATAATTTCCTGTCACAAATCTGTTTGACAATGTTGTATTTTAATTAAACTCACCCCCTTCCTGTTTCTTTCTTTTGGTCTTCATTCACATCTCGATGGTGTTCCAATAATTCAACCTTTCTCTTTGGACTTGGGAAGTTCTATTCACCTCAGACCTGTCCCCCTCCTCATCTGTGTCCATTTGTAGCACACTGCATAATGTGGTACCAGTGGGTCTAATTGCAGCCTCCGTCAGTGTCTCTCACTCTTGCATCTACTCCAGATCCTGAGCCAACAGCATTCTCCACACCAGAGGGAAGCAACTGCACAGGCCATGGATGGAGACCGGGAATTTCCAGATCTCTGTGGGACTCAGTGCCATTCTCCATGTGTACCCCTCATTGCATTAGTCTCATTTCCCATTCTGTCTACTTCTCTGTCTCCTGTAGGTATTCCTGATGTCCCTCACTCAGCAGAATTCCCAATTCCTGCCTCAGCCATCACCAAATTGAAGACAGTTGGTCAGCCAGAGAGAGATGGAGAGGTAGATCTGGAGCCTTCAGTAAATCCTGCAGCCGGTAAGATCACTCACAGTAAACAGCACAGGGAGGAGTTAGTGGACTTTAATTCAGACCCTGAGGGCATGATGTCGGAACAATGCTGGGCAAGGAACATGAGAAAATTCTCAGGCTTCATTATCACCATCTTGTCTGTAAATTCATCTGTTCCACAGAACCCTCCCTCTGTCTGTCAGTTTCTCCATTGTCTGTTTCATCGATACCACTTCCCCGATCTCTATCAGCCCCTACAATTCTGCTTATCCCTGTAAGCTCCTCATATCAGTAAAACTCTCCTAGTTCTGCCTTTGCCTTTAATCCCGGATTCTGTCACATCACTCCTTAACTGAAGAAAAACAACTCTTCAGTTCCTTAAGCCATCCTGTTCAGTGTAGTCCTTTCCAGACCTGAAAAACCTCCCTGTCTTTGTGACTTTTTTGAACTCCTACCACCTTCATGATCTCTGTGACCTTTTCCGTCACGACAACAATAAAGCTCTGTATCTTCGTAACCCCCTCCAGCTGTTAGACTCCTCCTTGTCTCTGGGCACAGTGCAGAGTGACCCTGCTTCTCTCATAAATTAGTTTCTCCATTTCTAATGATGACTATGAACTCTTTCTGTCTCTAAAACGCATTCAATCTCTGTAAACTCTGCTGGTCCCGATTGATGTAATTTCCTTCGGTTACTGCAAACCTTTATACCTTTAATCTTCTCCAGACGCGACCACACAATTTATTTCTATAACGTCTATGAGTGATAGAGTCATAGAGATGTACAGCACGGAAACAGACCCTTCGGTCGAACCCGTCCATGCCGACCAGATATTCCAACCCAATCTAGTCCCACCTGCCAGCACCCGACCCATATCCCTCCAAACCCTTCCCATTCATATACCCATCCAAATGCCTCTTAAATGTTGCAAATGTCCCAGCCTCCACCACATCCTCTGGCAGCTCGTTCCATACACGTACCACCCTCTGCGTGAAAAGGTTGCCCCTTAGGCCTCTTTTATATCTTTCCCCTCTCACCCTCAAACTATGCCTTCGAGTTCTGGACTCCCTGACACCAGGGAAAAGATTTTGTCTATTTATCCTATCCTATCCATACCCCTCATAATTTTGTAAACCTCTATAAGGTCACCCCTCAGCCTCCGAAGCTCCAGGGAAAACCGCCCCAACCTGTTCAGCCTCTCCCTGTAGCTCAAATCCTCCAATCCTGGCAACATCCTTGTAAATCTTTTGTGAACCCTTTCAAGTTTCACGACAATTCTTCTGATTGGAAGGAGACCGGAATTGCACAAAATATTCCAACAGTGGCCAAACCAGTGTCCTGTACGGCCACAACATGACCTCCCATCTCCTGTATTGAATACTCTGACCAATAAAGGAAAGCATACCAAATGCCGCCTTCACTATCCTATCTACCTGTGACTCTACTTTCAAGGAGCTATGAACTGCACTCCAAGGTCTCTTTGGTCAGCAAGACTCCCTAGGACCTTACCATTACGTGTATAAGTCCTGCTCAGACTTGCTTTCCCAAAATGCAGCACCTTGCATTTATCTGAATTAAACTCCATCTGCCAGTTCGCGCATTGTCCCCATCTGGTCCAGATCCTGTTGTAACCCTCTTCGCTGTCCACTACACCTCCAAATTTGGTGTCATCTGTCAACTTACTAACTATACCCTTTATGCTCACATCCAAATCATTTATGTAAATGACAAAAAGTAGAGGGCCCAGCACTGATCCTTGTGGCACTGCACTGGTCACAGGCCTCCAGTCTGAAAAACAACCCTCCACCGCCACTCTCTGTCTTTTACCTTTGAGCCAGTTCTGTATCCAAATGGCTACTTCTCCCTGTATTCCATGAGTTCTAACCTTGTTAATCAGCCTCCCATGGGGGACATTGTCGAATGCCTCACTGAAGTCCATATAGATCACATCTATCATCTGCCCTCCTCAATATTCTTTGTTAAATCTTCAGAAAACTCAATCAAGTTTATGAGACATGATTTCCGACGCACAAAGCCATATCGACTATTCCTAATCAGTCCTTGCCTTTCCAAATACATGTACATCTTGTCCCTCAGGATTCCCTCCAACAACTTGCCCACCGCCGAGGTCAGCCTGACCGTTCCATAGTTCCCTGGATTGTCTTTACCACCGTTCGTAAACAGTGGCACCACGTTTACCAACCTCCAGTCTTCTGGCACCTCACCTGTGACTATCGATGATACAAATATCTCAGCAAGAGGCACAGCAATCACTTCTCTAGCTTTCCACAGAGGTCTCGGGTACACCTGATCAGTTCCTGGGGATTTATTCACCTGTAACCGTTTCAAAACATCCAGGACTTCCTCCTCTCTAATCTGAACGTTTTGCAAGATGTCACCATCGATTTCCCTACAGTCTATATCTTCCATATGCTTTTCCACAGTAAATGCTGATGCAAAATATTCAATTAGTATCTCCCCCATTTTGTGCTGCTCCACACAAAGGCCGCCTTGCTGATCTCCCTAGTTACCCTTTTTTCCTTAATGTATTTGTAAAAACCCTTTGCATTCTCCTTAATTCTATTTGTTAGACCTATCTCATGTCCGTGTTTTGCCCTCCTGATTTCCCTCTTAAGTATATTCCAAATTCCTTTATACTCTTCTCAGGATTCACTCGATCTATCCTGTCTATACCTGACACATGCTTCCTGCTTTTTCTGAACCAAACACTCAATTTCTTGAGTCATACAGAATTCCCAATACTTACCAGCCTTCCCCTACACCCTGACAGGAATATACTTTCTCTGGATTCTTGTTATCTCATTTCTGAAGGCTTTCCATTTTCCAGCCGTCCCTTTAGCTGCGAATATCTGCCTCCAATCAGCTTTCAAAAGTTCTTGCCATATACCGTCAAAATTGGCCTTTCTCCAATTTAGAACATCAACTTTTAGTTCTGGTCTATCCTTTTCCATCACTATTTTAAAACAAATAGAATTATGATCGCTGGCCTCAAAGAGTTCCCCCTCTGACACCTCACTCACCTGCCCTGCCTTATTTCCTAACCTTTCCTAGCCTAAAGTTTTGCACCTTCTCTAGTAGGTACATCCACATACTGAATCAGAAAATTGTCTTTTACACACTTAAGAAATTCCTCTCCACCTAAACCTTTAACACTATGGCAGTCCCAATCAATGTTTGGAAAGTTAAAATCCCCTAACATACTAACCCTATTATTCTTACAGATAGCTGAGATCTCCTTTCAAGTTTGTTTGGCAATTTCCCTCTGACTATTCAGGAGTCTGTAATACAATCCCAATCAGGTGATCATCCCTTTCTTATTTCTCGGTTCCACCCAAATAACTTCCCTGGATGTATTTCTGGGAATATCATCACTCAGCACAGCTATAATGCTATCCCTTATCAAAATTGCCACTCCCTCTCCTCTCTTGCCTCCCTTTCGATACTTCCTGTAGCATTTGTATCCTGGAAGATTAAGCTGCCAGTCCTGCCCATCCCTGAGCTATGTTTCTGTAATTGCTATGAGATCCCAGTCCCATGTTCCTAACCATGCCAAGAGTTAATCTGCCTTCCCTGTTAGGCCCCTTGCATTGAAATAAATGCAGTTTAATTTATTAGTCCTACCTTGTCCCTGCCTGTCCTGACTGTTTGACTCCCTTCTGTTCTCAGCTGGACCCGTCTCAGATCAAGCTCCCAAAACCCTCCCTGTGATTGTTACCACGTCCCATCGCCGCATTCCTCCAAATCCCTGTCAAGTCCTCCCATTCCTAACACGCGCCCTGTATCTGTCACCTGTCCCAGCTTCCAAAACCATCCCTATCTCTGTAAGACACCTCCCACCCCCCTGTCCCAGTTACTACAGTCCGCTGTATCACTAAATGTCAGTAGTCACTATAATATCAGAGTAAGGTGTGAAAGCAGGAATACTGTACTGGGTTAATGATCAGTCGTGATCATATTGAATGGTGGGACTGACTCTGTGGTCAAATGGCCGATACCTGCTCTTCTTTCCTGTGCTTCTCAATAAACTTACTATCTATATAACCTCCATCAGTCCCCACAGCCCTCCCTATCTTGATTAACTCCTTCAGTCCCCACGACTCTTCCTATCTAAGTAACCTGAATCATTCCCCACAAACCTCCCGAACTCCATAACTTCCAAAAGGCCCCACGACCCTCCCTATCTCCATAATCTCATCCTGAGCCAACGACCCTCCCGTTCCGAGTAACCTCCTTCAATCCCCATGATCTTCTTAATCTGTGCAACCTCCTTCAGGCCCAAGAGTCCTGCAGATCTCTTTGGCCCCTTTCAGGCCCCATATCACTCCGTATCTCCATCATGTTCTTCAGTCACCACTGCACTCTCTGTGTCCATAATCTCATACAGTCCCTACATCACTCCCTATCTCCATAATGTTCTTCAGTCCCCACGACCCTCCTTATTTCCAAAACATCTATTACCTGTTGAACCTGTAAGCTACCTTTTTTCAGATTGATAAACACGAACTACCATAACCCTTTCTGCTGCCAGTCTGAAACCAAACAGTGTTAGCCTGATAGTAGGTCGGGAGCTGAAATATGTTTGAAAGGATATGCCAATGAACAATAACTGGACCCTTAGAAACGCTTTTAATGAAAAGAGAATGTGTTTTTGACCATGTTGGATTTTATTTTTATTGGTGTGAATATAAATGGCAGTATAGATACAGGTGTAGGGGTGGTTGTACCGAAGATATGGTTTATTTGAATTTTCAGAAACGTTTACACAAGTTTCAATAAGGGCTAAAGAATAACTTGGTAGAGAATAGGACACCTTAACTGTCAGGAGGTGGGTGAGATATTAGACAAAATAGTGTTGTCAGAATTTACTGTGGAGAAAGACATGGAAGCTCAAGAAGTTGGGGAAATAAATAGCGATATAGAACATAGAACATAGAACATTGAACAGTACAGCACAGAACAGGCCCTTCGGCCCACGATGTTGTGCCGAAATTCTAACCTAGATTAAGCACCCATCCATGTACCTATCCAAATGCCGCTTAAAGGTCACCAATGATTCTGACTCTACCACTCCCGCGGGCAGCGCATTCCATGCCGCACCACTCTCTGGGTAAAGAGCCCACCCCTGACATCTCCCCTCTACCTACCACCCTTCACCTTAAATTTATGTCCCCTTGTAACACTCTGTTGTACCCGGGGGAAAAGTTTCTGACTGTCTACTCTATCTATTCCTCTGATCATCTTATAAATCTCTATCAAGTCACCCCTCATCCTTCGCTGTTCCAACGAGAAAAGGCCGAGAACTCTCAACCTATCCTCGTAGGACCTACTCTCCATTCCAGGCAACATCCTGGTAAATCTCCAAAGCTTCCACATCTTTCCTAAAGTGAGGCGACCAGAACTGCACACAGTATCCAACTGTGGCCGAACCAAAGTCCTGTACAGCTGCAACATCGCTTCACGACTCTTGAATTCAATCCCTCTGCTAATGAACGATAATACTCCATCGGCCTTCTTACAAACTCTATCCACCTGAGTGGCAACCTTCAAAGATCTATGTACATAGACCCCAAGATCCCTCTGTTCCTCCACCTGACTAAGAACCCTACCATATCTTGGAAAGAATCCTCAAAAGAGAAGAATAAGTGCTGGAATCATAAAACAAATAAAGGTAGATCAATCCTCAGTCACTTATTAAGTCGATCCTAGAATATTGTGGGAATCTGGGGAAGAGGTTGCGGTGTCCCTTACAGAGATATTTATATTATCAACAGACACAATAAGTTACTGGAAGACTGGAGGGTGGCTAATGCTGTTCCATCACTTAAGGTCTGCAAGGAGCAGCCAGGAAATCACAACTCAGTGATCCCAGTGCTGGGTAAGTTGTTGGAGGAAATTCTGAGAGAAAGGAGCTACATATATTTGGAAAGGCAAGGGCTGATTAGAGATAGTCAGCATGGCTTTGTGAGTGCGAAACCGTGTTTCACAAACCGGATTGACTCTTCGAGGGGTTGACCAAGAGATAGATGAAGGCAGAGCAGTCAGCGTTGTCTACATGAACTTCAGCAAAGCATTTGACAAGGTTCCAAGGAATGTAGAACATCTAGTCAAGAGGAAGAAGGAAGCTAACTTAGGTTTGAGGAACCAAGGATCAGAAGCAGGGCTCTAGAGAGTTACATGGGGCAGCACGGTGGCTCAGTGGTTAGCACTGCTGCCTTAGAGCAGTAGGGACGCGATTTCAATTCCAGCCCCAGGCGACTGTCTGCGTGGAGTTTGCACAATCTCTCCATGTCGGAATGTGTTTCCGACAGGTGCGTCGGTTTCAACCCACAGCCCAAAGATGTGCAGGTTAGGTGAATCAGCCATGCGTTGCCCAAGAAAGGGAATATAGATAATCCTGGGAATCACAGACCTGTCAGTCTTCTGTCTGTGATGTGCAGATTATTGGAGAGGACTCTGAGAGTCAGGATTTATGATTCCTTGGAAAACCATAGTTTGATTAGAGGAAGTCATCATGGCTTTGCAAGGGCCAGGTCATGCAGCACAACTCTGATTGAATCCTTTGAGAATGTGACAAAACACATTTATGGCTCATTGAGAAAGTACAGAGCATGGGATACAGGGAAACCTGCCTGTCTGGATACAGAATTCCTGGCCCATAGATGACAGAGGTTGATGACAGATGGAAATCATTCAGCCTGGAGCTCAGTGACCAATGGTTTTCTGCAGGGAGAGGTCAAAGAAATCTCTGCTCTTTGTGATTTTTGAATGAGTGGAAGAGTGGGAAAGGAAGTTTACCAATGACACAAAGGTTGGTGGAGTGGTGAATAGTGTGGATGTCTGCTTGAGGTTACAATGGGACATTGACAGGATGTAGAGCTGGGCTGAGAAGTGGCAGATGAAGTCAACTCTGGAAAAGTGTGAAGTGATGCATTCTGGAAGGTGAGACTTGAATGCAGAATATAGGGGTAAAGGCAGAATACTGAATACTGTGGAGGAACAGATGGATCTTGGATTTCATGACAAGAGATCCATCAAATTTGCCACCAAGCTTATAGTGTTGTTAAGAAAGAAGATGTTGTATTGGCTTTCATTAGCTGGGGGATTGAGTTTTAAAGCCATGAGGTTATGCTGCAGCTCTATACAGTCCTGTTTCGATCCCAATTAGAATATTGTGTTCAGTTTTGATCCCTTCATTACAGGAAGGATGTGGAATCTTTAGAGAGGGTAAAGAGATTTACCACGATACTGCCTGGACTGGAGGGCATGTCTTATGAAGAAAGGTTGAGGGAGTGAAGGCTATTCTCATTTGAGTGAAGAAGAGTGTGGTGTGATTTGGTAGAGGTGAACAAGATGGTGTGAGGCAACGATAGAGAGAACAGTGCGAGACCTCTTGATCCCATGGCATACCTGGTCCAAGGGGGCATAATTGTAAGGTGATTGGAGGATGGGTAAGGGGAGATCTCAGATGTAGGTTCTTTACACAGAGAGTGGTGGGTGGGTGTAAGGGGACACTTTAACTTACTCTTGGATGGGCAAAATGAAGGGTATGTAAGTTAGTTTGATCTTATAGTCAGGTAAAAGATGGGCATGGCATCATGGCCGAAGGGTCTTGTGCTGTACTGTTCTGTGTTCTACGTTCTGTATGGTAAACTGGGTAATAAGCTCAGATCAATGTAAAAGGATACGGCATTCAGGAGGAGCTAGTCCACTGGATACAAAATTGGGCTTGAGGGTTGGAGACAGAGGGTGATGGGAGGCATCTTATCTTTCTGACTGGTGACATGTGACCAGCGGTGAAGTGGGTCCACTGTTGTTTGTCATTTGGATAAATGATTTGGATGGGAATATTGGTTTTGTGGTAAGTCAGTTTTTTGAGTGACACTGAAATTGTTGGTAAAGTGGACAGTGAAGAAAGTTATCTATGATACAACAGGATGAACAGTCCTGCTGGGATAGTGGCTGAAGAATAGAAGATGGAGGTTGATTAGATAAATGGGAGGTGTTCCATTTTGGTGAAACAAACCAGGGTGGGACCTGTACAGTTAATGTTCGGGGCCCTGGGTAGTGTTGTCAGTCAGAGACCCAGGGATGCAGGTAGACAGTTCTTTGTAAGTGGTGTCACAGGTAGACAGGTTGGTGAAGCAGGCGTTTGGGGTGGTTACCTTCTTTGGGTAGAGCATTGAGAGTAGAAATTGGGATGTCATGTTGTGGCTGTACAGGACATTGGTGAGGCCACCATAAAAGCATTGTTGACCAGTAGAAAGCACTCATCTGGTTCACTTACGTCCTTTAGAGCAGAACATCTGACATTCTAACCTGGTCTGGCCTGCACGTGACACCAGACCCACAGCAATATGGTTGACTCTGTGCTATACTCTTGGTAATTAGCAGTGGGGCAAAGAATGTTGGTCCCATAGTGACATCCTCGTCCCATGAATGAATAAATAAAAATACATTTGTCCCTCCCTACCTCTGCAAACAGCTCCAGCGGCAGCAATCTGTACCTGCTTTGAAACACCGTTCAGACCCTGACCACTCTCTGTAACACTCTCACCACCTCCAGCACCTTCAGCTCTCCCAGTTCCTTTTGTGACATAAAAACTTTATAATTATTCCCTCTTCCATCTGACCACCTCCTGCGAGCAGACCCTTTGCAATCCCTTTAAAACTTACTCCTAAAACATTCTCTCACTTCAGGATTTTAAGTACTTTTTGGTGATCCTCTAAGCCCGATAATCTCATATCCTTTTTACTTGAGTGAGGGACCGATGGGGATTTCTTGCTGAGGATTTGTCTGTTTCAATGGAATGTCCTTTTGTTGAGTGTTTTACACTGTTCCTTCAAATGTTTAGCACTGTTTATTGACAGGCACATATTTCAGTCTGTTTAGCCTATTCACCTTGGTCAGTTCTCCTCTCCAACTCATGTTATTGGTTATTTTTGTTTCTACTTGTAGCTTGTCCTTTCTGTGATTCACTTTAAAACTTTATATTTCTTTAAACTGTACTTTATCACAATTTCGCAGAGTATCTCTCCAGGTGACATTACTCATTCACAAAGTTTCATCACACAATGGTCGCTCTGAGATAGTTATTTCCCTAGCCAGTTGCACAATTTCTTATTCAAAGAAACACTGAAAACTAATTCTCTGAACTCCTCTTCCAATATCACTCTTGCCAGTATGACTGTCCCACATTTTGAATATTGATGTTTCCCAAAATTATCACAATGTGTTTGTTAAAAAATTCCAATGAGTTCCTGTGTAATGCAGTGATGAGCAACGGAATGTTGTTTGGTGGCTAAAACTATTCTGCTGCTTGTGTCCTTGGCAAGTAGTAATCAGAATTTACATTCAGACTGAATCTACCTCATGATCTGAGACCAAATGCTTTCTCTGTGATGCCTTTCTTATCCATTATTGTTAGTGTTACCCATTTTGCCTGAGTTTCCGCAAGGTTTTGATCCATTGAATATTTATGTCCACCTTTTGTTCACCCTGTAACCATGTCTCTCTGTTGTCTAAACCTCTTTTATCTCAGTGTCACAAATCCATCTACCTTATTGATAAGACTTCGTCCATTGAAAAAAAAACATAATTTACTCTTTCCCACAATTTCCTGTCACAAACCTATTCACTTATGTACAGTTTTAGTTAATCGCTGTCCCATCCTGTACCTTTCAGATTACCTTCAGCCACATCCCCATACTGTTCCGATGCTTCATCTTTTCTCTGTGGATTTGGAAAGCTCCTTTCACCTGGACCCTGTCCCTGCATCCTCTCTGTCAGTTTAAAGCCCTGTCCATAAACCTACTGACATGATTGGCCAGGACACTGGTCCCATCACGGTTCCAGTGGGACCATCCTATTGGATTTTTTTATAAATCAGGTAGGGGATGTGGGTGTCTCTGGCTGACCAGCCTTTATTGCCCAGCCCTAGCTGCCCCTGAGCTGAGTAGCTTGCTTGGCCATTTCAGAGGGCAATTGAGAGGCAACACTTTGCTGTGGGTATGTCGTTCAGACCATGTGAGGATGATCAGATCTCGTTGTTGAAAGGGCAAGTGGGCGGCATGGTGGCTCAGTGATTAGCACTCCTGCATCACAGTCCCAGGGTCCCAGGTTCGATTCCAGTCGCGGGCGATTGTGTGGAGTTTGCACCTTCTCCACGTGTCTGCGTGAATTGCCTCCAGATGCTCCGGTTTCCTCTCACAGTCCAGGGATGCGCAGGTCAGGCGAATTGGCCGTGCTAAATTGCCCATAATGTTAGGTGTATTAGGTCGAGGGAGATGGGTCTGAGTGGGTTACTCTTTGGAGGGATGGCGTGGACTGGTTGGGTCAAAAGGCCTGTTTCCACACTGTATGGAATCTAATCTAAGGGATTGTGATTTTTGTACATCAGCAATGGTTTCATATTTGTTTATGGATTGTTAATTGCTATTTTTAAGATTATTGATTTTAAATTCCACCATATCTTATGATGGGATTCAAACCTGCCTCTCCTGAACATTAGCTGAGGTTTTGGACAAATATCCGAACAATAATGTTACTAGGCCATCACGTCACCTGCTCACTGGTTGCTCATCCCTGAGCACTGACACATGAAGCTAAACCCATTCTTCCCACATGACTGTGTGATCCTGAAGTCTTCCAGCAATCCAGTGATATCACTTAGTCTCTCTCCATGTGGTATCCCTCACTGTGTGGGTCTAATTGCGGCCTCTGTCAGCGTCTCTCACTCTTGCAGCTACTCTAGATCCTGAGGTAACAGAATTCTCCACTCCAGAAAGACGCAACAGCACAGGCCAGGGATGGAGTTTGGGATTTTCCAGATATCTGTTTGGGCTCATGTCCATTCTCCTTGTGTAACCCTCACTGCATCAGTCTAATTTCCCATTCTGTCTATCTCTGTCTCCTGTAGGTACTCAAGAAGTTGCTGACTCAATAGACTTCCCAACTGCTGTGTGTCTCATCCATCACCTCACTGAAGATGGTTGGTCAGCCAGAGAGACAAAGGGAAGGGAGATGTGGAGTCTTCAATAAATCCTGCAGTGAGGTAAGATCACTCATAGTGCACAGAGCAGGGAGCAATGAGAGGGCTCCAAACATCGCTAACAAGACATGATATAGATACAGTGCTGGATTGGGAGCACAGTATAGACACACCCCATGCTCAATCACCACGTGTACTTTAACTTATGTTGCACTAAGACAGCTTCGGGAGTTCAGAGTTATCAATCCAGTCCTGTGCTGTCTTAGTGAGCATCAGGACAACAGAGGTTAAAGCCGGCTTCTGACGAGAGGTTGGGAATGCTGCCTGGGATCTTTCTGTTCCGTGTTCTCCCTCTAACACTGTACTAAGACTCACTACTCCGCAACACTATCTGTGGCATGGCTTGTGCACCACTGTCTTCAGTCATTTTTAACTCCTATAACAGGAGTTGTCCCTGTAACCTGCTCTATTCCCGATAGTCCCTCCACATATTTGAAATGTACTGCAATCCAGACTACCATCCCTATCGCTCTGTAACTTGCTTCAGTGTCTACAACATGCCTTATTTCGGTGCACTAATCCTCTTTAACTGGATACAGAGTGATACAGCACGGAAACAGAACCTGTGGTCCAACTCCTCAATGCTGCCCATGTTACCTAAACTGAAGGAGTCTCATTTGCCTGCATTTGGCCCTTATCTCTTCAAACCTTCTCCTTTCCATGTACCTGCCCAAATGTCTTTTCCATGTTGTAATTGTTCTTGTTTCTCCCATGTGCCTGAGGCAGTCTGTTCCGTTTATGCACCATCCTCTGTGGATAATGTTCCCCCTCAGCTTCCTCTTTAAATCCTTGCTCTCTCTCCTCCCGTTTATACCCTCTAGTTTTGGACTCACCTATCCTTGCTTATTCAACATTGTTAAGGTCACCCCGTGGCCTCCTCTGCCCAAGGGAAATATTTAGGACAATGTTACAAATATCTCCAACGGATGTAACAAAGTGCTGGCCAATGTCGGCAAATGTGCCAAATGTCGCTTTCCCCACCCTGTCCACCTGTGATGCCACTTCCGAGGAACAATGTAACTTGCACCCCCTGGTCTCTCTCTCTCTCTCTCTGTTTGACAACACTGGCCAGAACCCTTCCATTAACTGTGTTAGTCCTCCCTGGTTTGTCTTAACAAAATCCAACACCTGAATTAAACTCCATCTTTCATTCCTTGGCCCACTGGTCCAGTTGGTCAAGATCCTCTTTGATAACCGTATTTACTGCCCACTGCACAATTCATTTGATCATCAACACACTTTCGCACAATCACTCCTATATTTTCAACCAAATTGTTTATGTAGTTGATGCACATCAGTGGACCCAGCCCTGATCCTTTCTTCAATAATGGAATCAAACCATATTCTTGTCATAGAGCCATACAGCATGGAAACTGACCCTTCAGTTGATACTCACCATAATCTAAATCTAAACTCTTCCCAGCTGCCTGTTGCTGGACAATATCACTCCAACCCTTCCCTATTCACCTGTTTATCCAAATATCTTTTAAATGTTGTAATTGTACCCACATCAACCCCTTTCTCAGGAAGTTCATTCCACACTCAAACCACCCTCTGTGTAGCAAATTACCCCATATCTTTTTTTTGAACATCTCTCCCCTGTAACCTTAAAAATGTGGCCCCTCCTCTTGAGACTCCCCCGTCCTGAGGAAAAGGCAACTACCATTAAATTGATCTATATACCTCATTTTGTTTCATAATCCTTCATAGCATAATGTCTCAACCTCCAGGCTCCAGTGAAAAAAGACTCAGCCTATCCAGCCATTTTTCAGAACTCAAGACTTCCATACCCAGCAATATCCTGGTAAATCTCTTCTGAGTGCCCTGCAGCTTAATAATATCCTCCCTGTAAGCTGGGCGACCAGAACTGGACAGAGTATTGCAGAACAGGCCTCACAAATGTCTGTGCAATCTCAACATGACGTCCCAAATCCTCCACTCAATGGACTGAGCAATAGTCAGGCATGCCAAGCACTGTCTTATCCATCCTGTGATGCAAGCTTCAAGGAATATGTACCTGAACCCGGAGGACCCTCTGCTCTAAAACACGAACCGAATCCTTAACATTAATTGTATAAGCTCTACCCTTGTTTTTTTTTTAAAAATGCATTACCTCTTATTTATTCAGATGGAATTCCATCTGTAGTTTTTCAGCCCATTCACACCCTCCATCAAGATCCCTTTGTAATCTCAGAAAACCTCCTTCACTGTCCATGATGCCACCCTCCAGCCTGCCAGCCCATCACACATGGCTGTCAGTAGTATACATACCTTTACTCGGGGCTCCACAATTTCTTCCCTAGCATCCCACAGTGTCCTGTGATACACTTAATCAGGTTCCGGAAATTGCCATCGCTTTTGTGTTTTAAAACCTCCAGCACCACCTCTTCTATAACATGCACTCTTTTCAAGTCATAGAGGTATACAGCATAGAAACAGACCCTTCGGTCCCCAACTCGTCCAGGCTTACCAGAAGATCTAAATAAATCCATTCCCTTTTCCAGCATTTGGCCCATATACGTCTACACCCTTACTATTCAG